>NW_021833939.1:20000-27500 GCF_006345805.1 Octopus sinensis | reverse complement strand
CATTATCGTAGCACCAAAATGTTTTGGAAACTAAAAGGAAAACTAAATCAGTATACCAAATCGCTTGTCCTATGGTTAATCTGGAAGCGCGTCCCCCAGGGAAGAGCAAGCCTGGGATCGAAAAGTCATCAACTGGCACAAACTCTTCTCCGAATACGGACATGGATGGTCACTTGAACGGGAAATCCCCCAACTCGAGCCCTCCAAGTTCACCACCACAACCACCACAGAAAGAAAAATGTAAGCGGAACAAATGGACGCGAGAAGAGTATAAAGAAGTAATATACGCTTATTACTATGCATTAGGTAGGCCATCTCAAGAGAAACACACCGCAAACTCTTACAGTATATGGAGAACACGGAATTAAGACAGTAGGCCCTATTTGGACGAGAACAAATTAGCAAATGTGAGGAGGGATATCCTTAGAAATAACGGACTCACAGACAGTGAAATAAGCGCGATCAAGCACGCAACGGAAAATGACATAAATATAAGACACAAAGGAAATGAAGAATCAGATGAACAGTATAGCCCGCCACGAGGCTTAATTGAAAGACTGCCATCTGACCAAAGTACGCAAAGCCTGAAGATACAAGAAATTCTATTGTACCTGTTAAAGATAGCCAGGAAAACAAAAAACAACAGTAACTGAAGATCTCGCATTTGCTGAAGAACACAGAGAGTCTATGGCAGAAATGAGGCAGAAAATCCTGAATACGCTTGAAGTTGTAAAACATATAAGTATGAATGATAGAGAACCACTTCATAAACTCTCAAATACAAACCAAAATAAAAAACAAATCAAATTGGCAACTATGTAACAAATGAAATAATACGAGAATTAAAACCTGATTTTACTGAGTTAATGAAATTATTTACGCTTCTGCTAGGGCAATTGAAACCAGATGTATGCCCCCGAAAAAACAAAGAAAACAAAACCTGGGAAGAAATCAAACCTGGAGAAGTAAAATTGAAAAAGAGATTGAATTTATGAGAGGGGAAATATCAATATTAAATGAACTAATATGTGGAAATGATGTAAGATCCAGAACAGGAAGAAAGATGAAGAGAAAATTTGGATCCTCACCAAGAGAAGAACTGATATCAATAAAAGAAACACTGAAACAAAAAGTCCAAGCAAAAGCCCAAAGAATACGAAGATTTGAGAAGAGAAACAAGTTTTACAAGCAAAATAAGCTGTTCACATCCAATGCCAAAAATTCTACAGAGAAATAGGGAAGGAGGAAGTAACCGTTAAAGACCCCCTTCCCATGGAAGAAGTTCAAAACTTTTGGAAAAGGATTTGGAGTGACGAGAAGACGTACAACATAAATGCAGACTGGATTATACAAACTGAAGGATCCTACCAAAATTTACAACAACAAGCATGGGAAGACATCACAATAGCAGACCTAAGAAAGGCACTCACGAAGGCCCATAATTGGAAATCCCCCGGTAAAGATAGGGTGCCGAATTTCTGGCTCGCATCGCTCCCATGCGCACACAGTAAGCTAGTTCAACTGCTCAATGGAATTATGAGAGACCCAAAGAAAACACCTGAATGGTTAGCAAGTGGCATTACTTACCTACTCCCAAAGAATAACGAAACCAACCTTCCAAAAAACTATCGGCCTATAACCTGTCTATCCACCACGTATAAAATCCTAACATCTATCCTGGCGGAGAAAAACATATGCATTCATGGAGAAGAACGATATTTTCCCCATTGAACAAAAAGGGTGCCGCCGAGGCTCTTACGGATGCAAAGATCAACTGCTAATCAATCGTATGATCCTTGAGAACTGTCACAACAGCGCAGAAAGCAGAAATCTCAGCACCGCATGGATTGACTACAAAAAAGCCTTCGACAGTATACCGCATCCATGGATCTTGAGATCGCTGGACATCTTCAAAATTTCCCTGTGATTTCAAACTTCCTGAAGCACAATATGTCGTTGTGGAATACGAATCTCCAATTATACCACTCTAATGGAGTAGTTGCCTCAGAAAATATAAACATCAACTGTGAAATTTTTCAAGGTGACTCACTTTCACCTTTAATATTCTGCATAGCCCTAATACCCCTTACAAGTGAATTAAACAGAACAGGGTATGGGTATAAAATTGCCAATAAAAAAATAAGCCATCTATTTATATGGATGACTTAAAACTTTATGGTAAAGACAATAATGAACTTGAAGGCCTATTGCGCACCGTGAAAGCATTCAGCGATGACATCGGGATGGAGTTTGGACTTGAGAAGTGTGCCAAGGCCACTTTCAGAAAGGGAAAGTGAAGACCACAAATTCAGTCATAAGAAAGCTTGAGCAAGAACAAACATACAAATATTTAGGGATAAATGAAGGCTCTGGTATTCAGCATGGAAGCATGAAAGAGAAAATCAGGAAGGAATGTTATAGGAGAGTTCGTGCAGTCCCGAAATCTGAACTAAATGCACGTAACAAGGTGTTAGCTATAAATTCCTTAGCAGTTCCAGTTGTTACTTATAGCTACAATGTGTTGAACTGGAATATGAGTGAAGTAAAGAATATAGATAGAAAAATACGCAATCTGCTGAGTTGTAATAGGATGCACCACTCAAAGGCAGACGTAGATCGCCTTTACCTTCCCAGAGCCCAAGGAGGTCGAGGCCTGATCCAATTTGAACTAGCTTACAAAACAATTGGACTGGCCAAATATCTCGAAATATCGAATGACTGGATGCTAAAGCTCGTAGAAAATCACGAGAGACGAAAGAAGCTTCATTCTATCATAAAGGAAAGCAAAAAATTTGCTATTGATCTCGTGCAGGATACCCAAACTGAACAACCCGAGGGAAGTACGTCGGCAACTGTTGTTGCAAAGAAGGTGAAAATAATGGCAACGAAAAACGCACGAGCATTGGCTGATAGGTGGGAAGAGAAACCTCTGCACGGCAAATATGTGGCCCGTAGCAAACAAGCTGATGTTGACCAGAAGCAAACCCATCAGTGGCTACGGAGCTCAGGGCTAAAAGCAGGGAGCGAAGGTTTCATCATGGCTGCTCAAGATTAAAGCCTATTAACCCGGAACTACCAGGCCAATGTGATGAAAAATGGAGCAGACCCAAAATGCCAATTCTGCAACGACATGATTGAAACAGTGGACCACCTAATCTCTGGATGTAAGTCTTAGCACCAGTGGAGTATAATTAAGACATGACAGAGTTGCCAATATCTCCACTGGCTAATAAGTCGGCATTACAATATCAAAACTGCCGACAAGTGGTATAATCACCACGCTGAGGCTGTAACTGAAGGAGAAAATGTAACCATTCTGTGGGACTTTCCAGTACATACAGACCGAACCATCAAGGCCAATAAACCAGATATTGTTGTGAAAGACCAAAACAATAAAGTTTGCTTATTGATCGACATGAGCATCCCCTGTGATCATAATATCTCAGCGAAAGAGTTTGACAAGCTCAGAAAATATAAAGACCTACTCATTGAAATTGAGAAAATGTGGCATCTCAAGGCGGTTACAATACCAGTGATCGTAGGAGCACTAGAAATGATCAAGAAGGGAACCGAAAATTATATGAGAATGATTCCTGGCTTACCATCCCTGCAAGAAGTGCAAAAGATTGTCTTAACTGGTACATCACACGTATTGAGAAGAGCATTGTCGATGTGAGAACTGTTGCTGCTCATGTATTTTAATTTAACTTAAAAAAAAAAAAAAATGAACGAACTACTGAGTTTGGTTTAATGGCCTACCATTGTATACTATGAGTTTCTTTGCCCTAGGAGTCGGGAAGACACTCGGCAAGAAATGGAAGCATATTTGAAAGAAGAAAAAAAAGTAATAATAATAATAATACTAATAATAATAATAATAATAATAATAATAGTAATGAAACCGAAGAATCCTTAGTAAGGAATAAATCAAATTTTACCCCACCAACAGGCAGAAATATCTACCTTGACCAATATATTGATATCTTATCAATTTTTCTCCTAAAACACATTACTAAGGTTAGACCTAACATTAACAAATCAGAGATATCTGCACTTAAACGCTTACAAGTCGATGAAACAATAATAATTAAGCAAGCAGATAAAGGAGGTGCAATTGTTATTGTGGATGTGGAATACTACAAGGATTTTGTTGAGGACCAACTGAAGGATACAACCTTCTATTGTGAAATACCCTCTAATATAGAGCACCACATCATGAAGAAGATCAACTACCTGGTTTCAAAACACTACAACTCACTCACTGACAATGAAAGGGAATACATTACCAATTTCGAACCAAAACCCAGCAACTTTTACGGCTTGGCAAAAATACATAAGTCAGAAAATATTCAACAGGCAGTAAAAGAACAAGGAAGTGAATGCATAAAATTACTATATCCAAAAGACTTAAAGCTTAGACCAATTATAGTTGGCCCAGCATTCCCTACCCATCGTCAAAGCAATTTCATCGACATTATTTTGAAACTACTATTTACCTACATACCCAGCTTCATTCGGGATGATAACGATTTCCTGTCCCATCTTCCCAAAACAACTGAAACAAACTCAATCCTACTGAGGTTTGATGTAGTAAGCCTTTACACCAATATCCCACAAGGCGATTAAATACTGGGTAGATAAACATAGAGAAGCAATTCCCAACAGATTCACAGTGACATTTATATTAGACTCAGTCAGACTTATTATGGCAAACAATACTTTCTTCTTCAACGGAAAGAACTACATCCAAATTAAAAGCACGGCCATGGGAACGAGATTTGCTCCCGTTTACACGAACTCGGTGATGGGATACTTAGAACAAAACCTCTACCAGGAAATAGAGGAGAGATACAGGACAAATAAATAAAAAGAAAAATACACATTGTGTACAGGACATCACCGACGAGTGAAAAAATACGTAAACGCTCGAGAGATAAGCACAGGACAAAATGCCAAAAGAAGATAGCTCCTCATCAGTTTTATTAAAAAATTTCTGGATGCTGCTGTCTTATGAAGTTCCCTATATTGTCGTAAAAGCACGAAATAGGAGTAATAAACAGTCCGACTGATGAGGAGTTATTTTCTTTTGATATTTTGTCCTGTACTTTTCTCTCGTGTGTTTACGTATTTTTCACTCGTTGGTGATGTCCTGTACACAGTGTGTATTTTTCATGTTACATATACACACATATAATAAATTCTCAAACGCTTCTAAAGCACTATGACCGGTAATCACAGGGATGTGGATTCGAGTCTCATGACTGGCCGCTGGCAAATTTTTCCGCAATAATATGGATATTTTATTCCGTTCCTGCTATTCTGTAAGCATCATTCTGCGTTTGAGAATTTATTATTTCTGTATCTTTCAATAGGTCTGCACGCTCCTAAAGCAAACTTTGTTTACTTCCATCGTAATTTAAATTTAACATTAGCGTCTTATAAAGCTAGATTTATAATTTCAAAAATTGCAGATTAATTTGTCAGTGGACAGTTTAGCTTAATGGTAAAGCATTACGGCCAGTAATCACGGGGATGTGAGTTCGTGTCTCACGGCTGGCTGCTGGCAAATTTTTCTGCAATAATATGGATATTTTATCGTGTTCCTGCTGTTCTGTTAGATTTATTCTTAGTTTGGGAATGTATTAAATTGAATGATAAAAATCAAAATAAACATAGGAAGTAATTTTATAATGAAATATACCCTCACCATTTGGAAATAGTCTAACTTCATATATGTGATACCTAGTGAATCATACCCCCCGTTAAATATAGAAATTAATTTAACTAATATATACAACCTAAACTCTCAATAAATACGACTAATACATCTAAATAAATTGAAATTCTCACGACTGAATAAGTAGGAGTTAAATAAATGTATTGATTTGCATTCTTGTTAATTTATATATTTTATTTTTATTCTTTTCACGAGTAGAGATAGAGTAGTAGCCAGTCTTTATAAAACCAATCTAAGGAGAATGGTTGTAAGACCTAGTTCCTCCGACCTACAACTAGCCATTGTCCAATGTGGTCACTCAAGCTATTATTTGAAATGAATCCAAACGACACACATGCTGACAAACACAAGCAGAAAAAAGCATACTACTTTCTCAGTCTGTAAGCAACTCTCCATCCATTACGATGTGAATATTTGTCAATTTCTTTCCCTGATGAGATTTTTGCCTTTTAATTGTATAATGCAATCTTAATTTGCAAAATATGAATGAAAGTAAGAACTTGAAACGTACGTAGGTGATATGAAATTGACTATTATATAAATAAATTGATTTTTTTCTGTGTTCAAGCTCTCTATTTTCTTTATATTATATAATTAAAATTCTGCTCTATATCGAATGGATGAAAACATCTTTAACAACAACTAGAACATCATAAGTGTTAACATGGATAAAATACATCCCTCCAAAAGAGTAACCTCTTCTCATTCGAAATTATATATATATATATATATATATATATATATATATATATATATATATATTATATATATATATATATAAAGAACTTTCACCTAATTAAATTACTTAAATTACTTAAATTATTTTGTCAGCATTTTCTTCACTTCCTTTTATATATATATATATATATATATATATATATATAATTTAAATATAGAATAAAATCTTCATAAGAATTTATTAAGTATTTAGCGTGAGAAACCTCATAAGAGAAAAATCCACCAATTTTTTCACTCAAATATATTTATTTATATTATATAGAGGGGATTATTTCGCATAAATGCCACACGCTAGGAGGGACTCAAAGTCAAAACTACTAAAATAAATAAACATATCTTACCAAATGCAATTCTCGAAGCAAGACATTTAAAACAGAATTCAGCTGCATATCACCTGTAATTTCGTAATCAGTGCAGTGCTTTGCACTCTTTACTCGTCAGTGCAAGCATAATTCAAGATTTATAATGAATGAACAAAATCAACATATCAGACGAACTACCATCGTATCCACCGTAGTATTTAGAAATGTTCATCCCTTATACATCTATGTAAATGGCGGGCTTTTTCGAATTGCATTTCCGTAACGACGTGCTTATTCGGAATAAAAATTCAGTATTGAATATACTCTGGTTAAATTTATAATTTAAAAATAGGATAAAATCTTCATAAGAATTTATCAAGTAGTTAGCGTGAAAAACCTCATAAGAGAAAAAATAATGCTCTCTATATAATATAAATAAATATATTTAAGTGAAAAAATGGTGGATTTTTTTCTCTTATGAGGTTTTTCACGCTAACTACTTGATAAATTCTTATGAAGATTTTATCCTATTTTTAAATTATAAATTTAACCGGAGTATATTCAATACTGAATTTTTATTCCGAATAAGCACATTGTTACCGAAATGCAATTCGAAAAAGCCCGCCATTTACATGGCGTTACTGTGTGTTTGTTTGTGTATGTAGGTTTGCTTACTGTATTGTTTGTATCTGTGCCCTTTATATAGTTTTTTGTTTACTTATT
>NW_021833939.1:0-17500 GCF_006345805.1 Octopus sinensis | reverse complement strand
ACACACCCATTCGCCCTGTTATATTTTATTTCACAGATCTTGTGCCTTTCGATAGAACTGTCAGTGAATGCATATGATAGCACCGAGGACCTGTTTAGCAGGATCTGTGAAGTCAACTAAACCGAAACTAACTGATACTCCCACACGATATTGCAAATTTTGATGAGACAGATGCTGTGTCTCTGGGACAGATATCTTAGTCAAATACAACGCTTTATAGTGGTTGATGTGGTTGATCATATATAAGTAGACGGTGGTGAGATGCTGATTTTTTGTGGGGATGGTGAAAGTGGGATGGGTGCAGTCTGGACGTCTGTTATCCAGTTGCTGGGTGCTTTTCGCTGTGTAAGATATTTTCTGTGTATAGGAGGGATTGAAGGTTTATGAATAAATATCAATTATATGCAACTGAATTCTTCATGTTATGTAGTATAATAATCACACATTTTGTGGTGTCTCATGTAATTGTGTAAGGTGGTATATACATATAGGATAGGATAGAAGTAAGCGAGCGGCGCATGTACACAAATAGGTATTTAACCAAATTGAACCTTGGCTTCATTGGGGAGCGTATTTTAAAATTTGTATTTTAAAAAGCTTTGTTTGGGGTGTAATGAGGGCCAGAAGAAGGGAGCACACACACACACACACACACACACACACATATATATATACATGTACATACATACATATACACACACACATATGTATTACATAATTTGTGTTGGCAATTAAGAATAAAGTAGCTTCGTTCATTAAAACAGTTGCTGCATTGCATAACAGATAAGACTTCTGTGATGCAGAGATCGCATTTGTTGGCGTGAGTAATAAAAGTCCACTTTAAACTGTATACAACTGAATTATGTTTTAGGTAATGAATGAGACTAGATATAAATATAGTATTAGTTTACACTTGAGATTTAAAGCCAGAATAATGGTTACTAATTCTGGCTTTGAAGGTAGTGCTGCTCGAGGTGATATATGCATTCTTGGAATCTTCCGTAGTGGCCATATATTTATGTACCATATTTCTCGTGAGGCATTGTTTTGCAAGGGAGAGGAGTTTACAGTTACATAGTCTTCTAGGGGGTACTAAGTGGAGTTTTTGGGTTATAATTACCTGAAATTAACCGGGCGTTATATTTAGTATTAGCCTCAGCGTTAGGATTGGTATTGTTTGTGGTGCAGTGGGAGTAGTCCGGTGGATGGAGGTTATCAGTGAGCACTCTCAATTTGCGTATCTATTACACATAAACATACAATGAACTACTTACAATGTAAGTTCCTAGTTTCAGCAGGAATGCCTCAAAAAAAAAAAAAGTTTCCGAGATAACAGAATGTGTAACGAAATGTGTACAATGGAAAATGAAACGTTAATAAAACAAAATTATGCAGAATACATTTAATTTTAAAGACTGAACTTTCTTTTAATTATAGAATTGTTTCCAGTTAGTTATGCAAATACCAAGAGAGAAAACACCCTAAGAAAGTTCTTGGAAATAAATTTAGGAATGTTTCTAATTACATCGTCATAGCTATGCAGATAAGATGTGGAATATGCTTCTTTAAATTTAACTCATATACACAGAAACAATAATTTGTGCTTAAAGGGGACAGTTTCAAAGGGAGAGTAGTTTGATATTAGTAATTATCAGTAATTATTACACCTCAAAGTACAACAACTTGCATGGGTTTCCTTAAAAGGTATTTCCGATGTTGTAGTGTTAAAATTCACAACGACACACTCATGTCGGTAATTACAGTTTCTATAGTCACAAGTGTACTGGCGGTAACCAAAAAATTTGCAATCAATGTTTGTTCCGGAAACATGGGAATCTGATGAAATATTCTTGT
This sequence comes from Octopus sinensis, assembly GCF_006345805.1. Lineage (NCBI taxonomy): Eukaryota > Metazoa > Mollusca > Cephalopoda > Octopoda > Octopodidae > Octopus > Octopus sinensis. The sequence goes on along the minus strand of NW_021833939.1, from coordinate 15,646 downwards.
AAAGAAGATTGTTGTTACGATCAAGTCGAATATTTTTAAATGCACAGCCTGGTGTTGGGGTCAGTATACCTTTATGGCACATTACGCTCTCGTTCAATTTCTTCGAATTTGGGAATTCACAAGAATAAGTAATGTTCGTATTTTCTGGAACTGTACTGCCATACGGAAGATATTTCAAAGTTTCCGAATTTCGGTAGCTATATATGCCAAATTTTCGCAACAATTGACAGTTCTTTGCACACTGTGGAAGTTTTCCACTCCATGTTCCATTTTCTAAACAGGTTCTTTTTGAATCTCCCAACAATGTTTCTCCAACGGACAACTATATTCAATAACCGAAAAATTACGTGACAAAATAAAATTTAACCCATTTCGTTTCTCATTTTACACGCGTTTCTGCACTGTATATCTGGATACCATTTACTTGACAAGCATTGAACGACACCAAACGCGATAGGAATGAAGGATCGTTTGCAAGAATATATGACTTTTCCTCCTTCGTTGATTAAGGTTCTTGGTTTTAATATTGTACCTTCAGAAATAGTCACCACTCTACCAGCAATTTCAGGTACAAAGCAATTCAAAGTACAAACAGGTGCCGGAAAGTTCCAGCTGCCGTCTGAAAGACAAGTTAATACAGATTCACCTTTCAGACTATATGGCTTTAAGCAACTGAAATGAATTGTTTCGTTAACTTTAACTTCATTTGTATTGTTTACATTGCCATGTTTGGGTGGGTTCGGTGGGAGACATTTAACAATTTCACAGATTGGTGGGAGAGACGACCACTGTTTATTTTCTTGACAACGTATTGAATTGCTTCCTCGTAAAAAACAACCAGACAGGCAGGAAAAACGAATAACAGAGTTATATGAGTATGCAACATTTATCATGAAACTGCGTGCAGGTTTATGAAAAATCGGGCAAGTTATTAACTTACATTTTTTATCTTCATACATCCATTTACCATTCGAACAAATAATATCGGCTGTATTCTCTACGCTTGCTTCAAAATAGCGGTTGCACTTTTGTTTCAGATGTATTTTTGCCTCTTCCCATTTCACAATATAATGTATCCGACTGTTCTTTAATGTCGATAAAGGACCACAGTTTAGGATATTTATAATTTGTTCAAAAAACCACGGAGCATAGTTGTTTTCGGTTGAAGTCGAATTACTGTATTCAGATACGATCTTTTTCATAACATTTCCAAATGTATTATTTTCACTCTTCACTGTTAATATAATTAAGAAAAGGAAATAAAATTTTCTGGATATCATTCTCTCAATTTTGTTTCTAACTTGTTCGTGAAGATAAGGTCGCTGTGTTCACACTTGTTATTTCGTTGCCTTCAGTGACTGTTCAATGCACCTTTTATACTCGAGATAACACACCCAGGAGCGTATAAGTAGTACTGAGAAAAACTTACTTATATTTACTTTTTTGAATTTGACACCGTTTTAATTGAATGAATAAGGATACTCCCATATACACCTCTTTTAGAGAGTACAGAATATTATGTCCAGACTAAATATCAAACTGAGTACATTACAAGCACAAATTACAAACTATGAAAAACGATAACATTATATTAAATAAATTTTATTGTTGATACTTTGTATAATTTCATATACATATATATATATTTTTATATATAATATATATAATATATAATATATATATATAGTATTATATATATATATTATATATATATATATATATATAATATATATATATATATAAAATATTATTTGAGACAAAACCACTATTTTGCAAAACAAACAAGGAAAGACTTAATCAATACATAAAATTTAATAAATAGTCAAAAAAAACGCCACTACAATCGTTTCTTGTCTTGATCGACAATCTTCAGGTGGACTTCCAATCTAAAAAATCAAAATTTTAAAATATAAAAATAATATTTATACCCGTGCGTGAATATACACATGGAGACTACCACACAGGTACAAATGTGTTTAGAAATGGGAGCCCCATCACTACACTTAATGTATACTCTCACCCATCCGCACGGATGTGTAAGTGTATCTCCGGTGTATATGTTGAGGCTTATATGTAGAGTTGTTGTAGGGAACGTCGTTGAAATTGTGAATGGGTAGAGTTGGGAATTGTAACCGTGTGGTGTATAGTGTTGTTTGGAATTGTGAATGGATTAGGGTGGTAATGAGGTAGGCATTGAGTATGGGTTACTGTAAATTGTTTGTTAGAGTTGCTAGGGTGAGCTAAAGCTCATAAATGTATATAATTGATTTTTCATGATAGTTTTTAAAGAATCCATTCATAATAAATTTTTTTAAGTATGTTGGTTTGCTACGTGGAAATAGTTTTTAGTTCCATTTATTATATTTCTCCATTCATACTATGAATGACGTTTACTTTCTATGGCGCGTATTCTTTTTTTACATTAGTTATTTCCATGGTAACGTAATTTTGTTTGGTTTTTTAACGGCTAAAAATCTAATTTCACTTCATAATTTGTAACTGAATTGTAAGTATGTATTTGATTTATCCTTATGTCATAATGTTATTTTTGATATTCTGGTTAATTACGATGTATTTATTGTTGTTTTCATAAGAGTGTTTATGTATATGAGATTGGTTGTGAGTTTTTAATTGTATAATTAATTTATTTATCTGTATGAGTGTGGGTGTAAATATTGTTGTATATATCGAGTTTTAGTGAGTATGTATATGCGTATGTGAGGGAGCATATGTATCTGTGTATGTGTGTTTTGTGTGTGTGTGTGTTTGTGTGTGAATGTGTATTTGGGTTTGTTATTTAGGATTTGGGATGTATGTGTTAATTTGTCTGTGTGGGGAGGGAGTGGTTTTTGGTGTATATTGAGGTTTATAAGTTAGTATAGGTTTGTGTATAAGTTTTGGGTCTGTGGTTTATGTGTGGGTTTTTTGTGTGTGAATGTTTAGGTTAGGGGGATTGCTATATAAGTTTGTTATAGGGTTTAGCAAAGGGAGATTTTATCGTTATATGCTTTTATGAGTTTTGGTTTATCATGGTTTTTTTTAGGTAATTTGTGGTATTTTGTCTATTTTAGGTGTTGGTTATTTTTTTACATTGTTTCATTCATAATTTTTGAGTGGTGTTCGTTTTGCCACGTGAATAACCGGGTGGTGGACTAGCGTTGCTCGGAATGTGAATGGAATAGTGTAGTAGTGAGATAGGTATAGAGAATGGGATTGGGTTTCTGCAAGTTGTTTGTTAGAGATGCTAAGGTGAGTTAAAGCTCATAAATGTATATAATGTTTTTGTGGGTGTGTGTAAGTATTGTTGTATATGTCGAGTTTAGTGAGTATGTATAGGCGTATATGTGAGGGAGTATATGTATTTTGTGTGTGAGTGTTTTGTGTGCGTGTGTGTGTTTTGTTGTGTGAATGTGTATATGGGTTTGTTATTTAGGTTTTGGGATGTATGTGTTAATTTGTCTGTGTGGGGAGGGAGTGGGTTTTGTTGTATATTGAGGTTTATAAGTTTGTATAGGTATGTGTATAAGTCGTGAGTCTGTGGTTACGTGTGTGTATTTGTGTGTGAATGTTTAGGTTAGGGGGTTTACTTTATAGGTTTGTTATAGAGTTTAGCAAAGGGAGATTTTATCGTTATATGTTTTAAGAGTTTTGTTTTATCATGGTTTTTTTTTTTTTTTTTTTTAGGGAATTCGTGGTAATTAATCTATATTTTCGATATGGATTATATATAGGTTATATATGGATTATATACTTATATTTTTTCATTTATACTTTAATTATTTAAAAGTATTATTTTTATATTTTAAAATTTTGATTTTTTAGATTGGAAGTCCACCTGAAGATTGTCGATCAAGACAAGAAACGATTGTAGTGGCGGTTTTTTTTTACTATTTATTAAATTTTATGTATTGATTAAGTCTTTCCTTGTTTGTTTTGCAAAATAGTGGTTTTGTCTCAAATAATATTTTATAATATTTTACTATAAAATTGGATTTAATCCTAATCTGATTTTTTTTCCCTGTAAATTTGGATATATTCCCTAATATTTATTATTATATATATATATATCTATATATATATATATATATATATATACAGTACTGCATAGAATGCTGTATATGTGTGTATGTAGTATGTATGTATGTATGTATGTATGTATGTATGTATGTATGTATGTATGTATGTATGTATGTATGATGCATGCATGTATGTATGTATGTATGCCAAATGCATGCATATGTAGATAGAAAGATAGATAGATCGCTTGCATCATTACAAGTCAAGTTTTAATACAGTGCACACTTTTGTAATGTTCGTGTGTAGGCAATGTTTTCCTCCCACTCATTAATATTTCAATTGAAAACAAGAAAAAACTGACAAGCGTTACACAGTACATAAAACAGCAAAATTATTTGAAAGTACTTCACATACTCTGCATAAATTATAAAATTTAAAGAAATTACCTTTAATTGTAATTTTTGAGGCTGAAACTAACTGTTTCTATTTTCATAAGGAAAATACAAAAGAATCATGTTTCAGTGATTTGTGGGTCAGTTTTTTCCAATTTAGTGACAAAATAATTTGTTGTCCTAAAAGCTGGTTCAACAAAATACGTGGTAGAAAAAGGCAGCTGTAAAATGGATATAAATTTCCACGTATTTGGATATTAAACGGGTATTTAAAAAAAAAAAATCTCCATAAATTTCGGTATCCACCACAACGAAGTTCCATTGGCTTTTTTTCGTATTTAAATTCTAAACTTTTTTTCCGGGTATAAGCATCAACCTCGACAACATTTACATTAAAAAGATACCTTTTCCAGTCACATCTTCAAGTTCAAAATATCGCTAAATCGGTTTCCTGTATCTCATAAACGATTATTGAACTTTTCAATCTCTTATGGAATTACACCTTGTTTAATGGATCACAATTTTGCGAACTGATGGAATTCCTTCTTCCCAATATTAGGCATAAAATATAAAGATTTTCGATGAACAATGACATTACATTTTATACAACTCATAAGATGTTGTATTGGCTCCTTGGAGCTAGAAACGAATTTCATTAAATCTCGTGAAAATGCCCGTCAATTGTAAAGCATCAAGCTTTATTGGGAAGAAATCTCAAACGCCTTGTGGTTCATTTGGAGTAAAAGAAAATGCAGAAGGATCAGTTAATTATGATTTTATTCAACATATTCCCCTCTCAGATTCGCACACTTATTGCAGTCACCTTTCAGGTTTTTTAAACCCTGTAAAAGAACTCGGAATACTGGGCCATCAACCAGGCTTTCACAATATCCTTAAAGCCGGGAACTTTTCAGCACGCCCATCATAGAGTACAACTTTATTAACATTAGAGTACAACTTTATTAACAATAAGAATTATGGCTATAAATATAATCAAGTCGAATGTTTACAAATGACGGTGTTACGACAGCTCAGCAATTTACTAGATTGCTGGTGCACAGAAGTTCGTTGGCTGTTATAAAGGTGCATGTTTGTTTCGTTGCCTTAAATGTTTCGTTGAATTAAATGACAATATCGAAGGATGTTTTTCTAATTAATGTTTGATTCTATGGAAAATCAAAGATCAATAAAATACAGCCACTAAAGGGTATACTAAAAAAAAAAGGCACACATTCTTATGAAACTTTGTCGCTTGTTTCAGTCATTAGACTGCGTCGACTCCAGTACCTATATTTTCAAGCCTGGCGCTTATCCTATCGGCCTACACATCGCAGAACAGCGAAGTTTCGGAGAAGTAAACAAGCGAACATCAGCTGTCAAATTGAGTGGGGAACTGTTACAAAGACGAAGACATACACACACACTTACGCGACGCGCACGCACTCTCTCTCGCTCTCTCTCATACACACACACACACACACACACACGCACACACACACATCACGGGTTTCTACGAAATCCAGTTACAAGACCCTGGCCGGCCTAGGCCTACAGTAGAAGACACTTGCCTAACGTGCCATGCAGTGGAACTGAGCCTACAGCTATATGGTTGGAAAGCAAACATCTTACCACTCGGTCACACCTGCACCTACCATGACAGGAATGGCACAAGTCCGCCAACATAAGAATTTCAATAGAGCTTAGATCTAACAAAACATATATGAAGGTCGGTTGAAAAGTCCCCAGGCTAATCAAGATACTCTCATGGAATTTGACTAAATGAGGTTTATTTCATTTCTTTCATCGGTGTTGTAGTGTTTGAATCTCATTATTGAAGAAGCTTTCATCCTGTGGGTCAAAAAATTATCAAGAGCAGATGTGACGTCATCGTCACAGCGATACTGTTTCCAGCCAAGTATTTTTTATGATGTTGGGGACATGATAGTCAAGTGGTATCAAACCACTGGTGATCAACCAGTTCAAAGCCACTCTATTCACAGCAGCCATTGAAACCAAGGACTTGTGTGCTGGGGCATTGCTCTGATAAAACAAAACCCCTTTCATCAGTTTTCATCGGCATTTAGTCTTGATTGCCTTTTGCAACTGCTTCAGCAAGTTGGCATATTTCTCTCCACTGATGACGTGGCTTTTTTGAAGATAGTCAACGAACACAATGCCTTTTGCAACCCAAAAGACTGAGGTCGTCACCTTCCCTGAGATGAAACGACCGTGGTCCACTTTAGAGAAGATGAGGATGGGTGTTTCCACAGCATGGATTGTTTCTTTGTCCCTGGCTCAAAGTGATGAAACCAACATTCATCCTGGCTAAGAAAACGTTCAAGGAAACCAGCTGAATCTGTCTGAAAGAGTGACAGATTTTTCTGTGATGTCGACAGCCTGGTGCGCTTTTGATCAGGTGTCAAAAGACATGGAGTCCACCGAGCAATACCTTCGTCATGCCACATTCATTGTGTAGAATAACTCCCACGGTATACGCTTTTAGAATTGGTTATTTGATTGATAGTCAATCATATGCCATCCCTCACCATGTGGTGAACATGACCAACGTTTTCTTCGGTGGTAGTAGTTGCAAGACGTAAAGACCTTGGGTGATCTTTAAAACCCTCCATCCTCGCCTAAATTCACCTATCTGCTTTTGCACCGTTGATGAAGATGGAGCGTCATCCCTTAATATAGCAAGCATGGCAGCATGAATGTACCTGAGTGACTAAACACGTTTTCTGCTGGTACTTGATAACAGTGTTCTTTGATCTGTCAGATTTCAATTTACGTGTAAAGAAATAATGCAGATTTTAATAAGAATAACTGAAATTAATGCATGCAAGATTTCACAGTTATAGCATAGCTCATTTATAGTCAACCTATGAGTTTTTTGCCCACTCTCTTGGGTCAACATTATTATATGTTACCGAGGTTTCCTCTGTTTTAAACGATAGCCCTATGTTTATGCACATGTCTCTATCCTCTAATCTTCCAACGGTGTTCATTAGTGACTATTTATCAGCAATGATATAGATTGTTGCTACCACAAAAAGAAAAGAAAAAAGAAAAGAAAAAGAAAAAATTTAATTGTAAATTTACTTTTATAGATAAAGTTATAATACTTACGGAGTTCAGTTCACGAAAAGTTTGAAATATGGAACGGTATAGGACATCTTGGGATGAAATCAATAATTTACTTTCGTCATACATGAACACAGACAAAATGTATCGCATGTTGGCATTGTACTTAGCCCTGGCTCTTTTGTACACGCTAATCCTTTCCCTTTGGTTGTAACCAGGAATTGCATACGGTGGATGAGGTGCTGTATGTGTCTTTCCAATTCTATTGGGTTGCACGTGCAAGGCCCATTCCTCATCACTCTCACCAAGTCTGCTATTAGGATATTGAACTTGGCGTTGTCTGCAATAGCTGCGCTCTTGTGGACAAGGTGTTTAGAGGGCATGGGTTTGGCATAACGGGAATGAAGGATCTGGACCTTACTATTTTTAGTTGGCAGTTTGAAACCGGTAGTTCGAGCGCTTGCTAGGGTAGTCTATTGTTACTTTATTACTCTGGTGAATGGAGTTAGCTACTTCCTGGATGCTCTTCATAGTGCTAGATTCTAGTTGACCGACATTGCCGATTTGCAGCATAAATTCATAAACTTATATATACATACATACACACACACACACACACAACACACGCTCGCGCACATGTACACACACACACACACACACTCACACACACACACACACACACACACACACACACACACACACACACATATATATATATAATATATATATCGAACGCCACGCATCCTTTTCCAAGGAAGTTTCATCTTAATAATTACGATGCGCACTCTTCTATCTTTACTATCTCTTCTCTGTCTATCTTTCTCCCTCTCTTGTTCTTCATCCTTTCTGGTTTTCTCTCCCACCCTTCTTTATTCTTCTCCTCTCCTCTTCACCGTCCCCTCTCTCTCACTCCTCCTCCTCGACTCTCTCGTCGCTAACACGTGACGAAAGAGAATCTATCATTTTGCCCACTACCTTCGTAAAGACAAAACGTGCTTATACTGCCTCCTTCATAAGCTCGTCTTCCTAGCGTTCATAATAATTTTTCTATCGTCTTGGCTTAACGTTTGTTTTTGCTGTTTTGTTCTCACAGTCCTGTTCTTGTTACCACATTCACCCCCCCGCAAAAAATCCCAAATTTTATTTAATTTGCTTTGCAGGAAGGACTGTTTCAACGAAGTCACGTATTGTCCTTGCCTTCGAACGTGGAGTAGATGGAACAGGGACAACTGAAGAAGGGGAATATTCTTTATGTTGCATGTCTCGTTTCTCTGTTTTTTTCGTTGTTCGAAAAAAAGTTCGTTTCTATGTTTTTGTTTTCATGTTTTCGTTTCTAATTGTGTTCAACGTTTTTTGATGTCCTGTGCCCATATATGCATGTATATATACATATATATATATATATGTAAGCAGTACATATATGTATGTATATATGCATATATTTATATATTATTGATATTATTATATGATCGAACGCCACGCATCCTTTTACAATTTATATATATATATTATATATACATATACCTTCCTTCCTGAGCGTCCAATAATACTAGATTTGTTCCACGTCCTCGCGTGTTGGTGTTGTTCTCTTTATGTTTTCATGTTTTCGATTAACTATATATATATATTATAATATATATATATATATATATATAGATATATATATATATATTTTTTGAATTTCAATTTCAGCTCATGTGCTGTGGCAATTATATATATATATAATATATATATATATATATATATATATATATAATATATTATAATATAATATATATATATATATGTACATATAATATATATATACATATAATAATAATAATAATAATATAATAATAATAATAATAATAATAATAATAATAACAACAACAATACAATAATAATAATAATAATAAATGCCAATGCGAATTTCTGTGTGTCAGTGTGTCACACTTTGAGCCCCTCTTTCACTATTCAGTGACATTTCTACTATTCCGCGTGATGAGGTGAGAGTATTAGTAGGCATACAGACGGTAGTAGATTGATGGTTGTGATGGCAATAGGCTGATAATAATAGTATGAGCTGTAGTTGTGATAGAGGTGGAGGTAACAGTGATGATGGTGGTCGCAGTTCAGGGATGACAGTGATAGTAAGCAATGTAAAAGACAGTGGTGATGGTGGTGGAAGGGAAGACGGCGAAGTCGAAGGTATTGATGGAGCTGGCGTCAGAAATCTGAATGGTGTGTGTGGCAGTTGTGGTGGCGATGGTGGTGGTACTGGTGATGGTGATGGCTGAAAACAACCAACAGAAAGCGAGAGAGAGAGATGGAGAGAAGGATATATATATATATATATATATATATATATATATATAGAGAGAGAGAGAGAGAGAGAGAGAAAAAGAGGTTAGACAGAAAAAAATTGTACTGACGCCTGAGTGGGAGGACAAAAAATGTTGTTTATCGTGCAGCATTGCAATAAGTTACAAATCGACAAATTATATCATTGTTTTGATGAAAATTGTTCATTGCTTGAAAAATATTGGTTAAGTCTAAAACAATTTAATATGTACTCAATGCAGGAAACTCAAAAGCCGCCCGATAGGGCGGGCTTTAAGCTAGTCTATCTATCTATCTATCTATCTATCTATCTATCTATCTATCTATCTATCTATCTATCTATTTGTTGGAGTCTAACAATCTATTGTGCTCTCTAAAATTTTGTTCTCTTTTTTATTAATCTTTATATTTCACCTTGCTATAAAGATCTAACAATGTTAAGGAAATGTATGAAAATAGCTTTAAAAAGTATATGTTATAAATACTTTGAAGAAATTCAAGTGACGCTGATGTAGGAGGATTGGTAGGGAATTATAGGGGAAGGTAGAATTATTTGTAACTTCAGAAGGTATTACATAATTTGTGTCGGCCATTCAGGATAAAGTAGCTTCGTTCATTGAAACAGTTGTTGCATTGCATAACAGATAAGACTTCTGCGATGCAGAGATCGCATTTTTGTTGCTATAACCGTTTACGGTTTGGCATGAGTAACAAGGATCATATTAAACTGTATACAACTGCATTAATTTTTAAGTATGAATGAGCCTAGATAAAGAGGTAGTATTAGTTGTCGCTTGAAATTTAAAGCCAGAAAATAGTTACTAATTCTGGCCTTGAAGGTGGTGGTACTAGTTCTGATATATACTTACTTGGAATCATCCGTGGTGACCACATACATTTGTACTGCATTTCTTGTGAGGCATTTGATTTATAAGGAACAGGAGATGGAGCATTTACAGCTGCAATGACTTCTAGAGGATATAAAGTGGGGTTTGTGGGGTTATGATTATCTGATTTTAACCAGGAGTAATATTTAGTATTAGCCTCAGCGTTAGGGTTGGTATTGTTTTGTAGTGCAGTGGAAGCAGTCCGAGGGGGGAGGATTATCAGTGAGCACTGTCAATTTGTGCATCTATACACATGAACACGTTGTGAACTACTTACTAAATAGTTCTTAGTTTCAGAATGTCTCCGAAAAAACACTTGTCGAGATAATAGAATGTGTAAAAAAATGTGCGTAATGGAAAAGGAAACGTTAATAGAAGCAAAATCAAAGAATACATTAATTTTAAAGACTGAACTTTCTTTAATTATAGAATTGTTTCCAGTTAGTTATGCAAATACCAAGAGAGAAAACACCCTAAGAAAGTTCTTGGAAATAAATTTAGGAATGTTTCTAATTACATCGTCATAGCTATGCAGATAAGATGTGGAATATGCTTCTTTAAATTTAACTCATATACACAGAAACAATAATTTGTGCTTAAAGGGGACAGTTTCAAAGGGAGAGTAGTTTGATATTAGTAATTATCAGTAATTATTACACCTCAAAGCACAACAACTTGCATGGGTTTCCTTAAAAGGTATTTCCGATGTTGTAGTGTTAAAATTCACAACGACACACTTACGTCGGTAATTACAGTTTGTATAGTCACAAATAAATATATTTAAGTGAAAAAATGGTGGAATTTTTTCTCTTATGAGGTTTTTCACGCTAACTACTTGATAAATTCTTATGAAGATTTTATACTATTTTAAATTATAAATTTAACCGGTATATTCAATACTGAATTTTTATTCCGAATAAGCACATTGTTACCGAAATGCAATTCGAAAAAGCCCGCCATTTACATGGCGTTTACTGTGTGTTTGTTTGTGTATGTAGGTTTGCTTACTGTATTGTTTGTATCTGTGCCCTTTATATAGTTTTTTGTTTAGTTATTTATCTCTGCTTCTTATATTTTATCACACCACGTGTGCATGTTTGTTTTCTCTGCGATTACACTGTATATGGTTCTTGTTTTATCCTCTTTTCCCCCCTTTCTGTTGAGGCTCGGTTTGTCTATTTCTATGTTTGTAGCCTCTGTAATCTAAATGTCGTGCTTGTTTTATAGAGATTAAAAGTACGAAAAAGTTTCTTCATAATCGAACGATAGAGCCTTATCTTTAAATTTCATTTTGCTTGTATATCCTCCACTATTAATTGGTCATAATCAGTGAAGATATAAGCCTCTTTACAAGTGAACCTTTAATTGAACTCATACTTTAGAATTACCTAAGTATACAATATAGCATAATCTTTCTTAGCCATAACTTTAAAATATTAAAATCTGCACATATACTTTATCCCTTATCACTCATTGTTTTTTATAACTTCTTTCAATTAGCTAAATTTTTTAATTCGTTATTCTTTTCCCCAATAAATTTATTTCTCTCTGTATTCTTACTTTTTAAAATTTTTTCTTATCTCTCCCTATCTCTTATCTCTTCTCTTTAATTCAATCTTTTTTTAACGTCTTCACAATATCTTAAACTAATTACATAACGTCCCTCACAACTCCTAACCGCTATATATTCTCTTAAATGATTGCATAATGTCCCTCAAAACACATAACCGTCTATTTTTCAAATCCTTAATAACTGTTTTGAAAGATTTGATTAGCTAATACCTTCCCCATTACTCCCTCGGCGTTCCCTCTTACTTATTTTTAACAAACTAATGTTTACATTACGTAGATACTTAATATATATGAATAAGTGGTCCTAATCCATCTTATCTAGTAAGTTTTTTACCAACTGGAATTCCTGTGAAAAAATAAGTAAGCATTAGCATTTTGCACATGACAACCCTGAAGATATCTGGTCACTTTGTTATTTTTGACATTTACAACTATTAACATGGTTCGAACCCTGCGGATCCGAAGCATTGTTTTCATAGTGAACAGCTTGAAACATGTGTAGCACTTTTTCTGCTTATTTTATGTGTATGTTTGTTCATTAAAATTTTATTTGCATTAAACATTTTGCTATGTTTTTATTGTGATACAAATGCAATAAGTATCCACAATATTTTTCTCCTTTTCTTATAGTATATATATATATATATATATATATATATATATATATGTACACACACATATATATATGTATATATATATATAATATGTATGGTATTTATATGTATGTATGTGTATATACATGCATGTATGCAAATATACATATATATATATATATATGTATATATATATACATATATATACATAAATAGATATAGGAGTGGTTGTGTGGTAAGTAGCCTGTTTACCAACCACATGGTTCCGGGTTCAGCCCTACTGCGCGGTACCTTGGGCAAGTGTCTTCTACTATAGCCTCGGGCCGACCAAAGCCTGTAAGTTGATTTGGTAGACGGAAACTGAGAGAAGCCCGTCGTATATATGTATATATAGCTCAACACAGACACGCATATATATACATATATATATATATATATATTATATATCGTGTGTGTGTTTGCGTGTCTGTGTTTGTGCCCCTAGCATTGCTTGACAACCGATGGTGGCGTGTTTATGTCCCCGTTGCCTTAGCGGTTCGGCAAAAGAGACCGATAGAATAAGTACTGTGCTTACAAAAGAATAAGTCCCGGGGTCGAGTTGCTCGATTAAAGGCGGTGCTCCAGCATGGCCGCAGCCAATTGACTGAAACAAGTAAAAGAGTAAGAGTACAGATATATATATATATATATATATATATATATATATACATGAATATTAACTTTATTTGAACATTTATTTCTCGTTGTCAAAAATTCTCGTCTCACCAACGGTGGCCTGCCCACTGACCCTAGTTTCATTGCAATTAGTTTGAGGCTGGGCTGTGGGTTTGTATACTTAGGTTTCAGAGATTTAAGTGGAATTTAATAAATATAAGTCGAAACATATTTGTACCTTTTATGAATACATCCATATATTTCAAGTTAATCGTATAAAGATCTAGATCTCAATACCGGCACTGAAGTAGGACTAAAGTAGATTTTAAATAAGCGTATGAAAAAAGAAAAGCTACCATGCTTTCTCACAAACGGTTTCTAGTACGCAGCAATACAATAAATCTTGTAGTTTGTAGGTAGCCTGTTAAACTATATTGGTATCATGCAATGAAATGTCAGAAATCTGAGTGTCGTGACTATATTTTACAATGAGGAGGGGAAAAGATGGTGAATACTCATATGTGTTCGATGTGAGAGTGCGACCGTTAACAATTTTGTAATGGTAGTGCCTCAGCATGACCGCAACTTTAAAGCTGAAACACTTTAAAGAATTAAAAAAAGAAATTTCACCAGTGTATGGCGTCCGGAAAGACCACAAACCTTCCTATACTGACTATATTATGGACACACCCATTCGCCCTGTTATATTTTATTTCACAGATGTTGTGCCTTTCGATAGAACTGTCAGTGAATGCATATGATAGCACCGAGGACCTGTTTAGCAGGATCTGTGAAGTCAACTACACTCGTGGCCTCAGTATCTACTGTATGGGTAACATGGATGTAGCATCTATGCATCAATTCGTTGAAATAGATTCCGTCGTTGAGACATGTGTGGTGTTGATTTCTGAGGGTTGAACATTGTCGAAGGTGATGAATTGCGTCACTTCTTAACACTCGTACCAGACAGTATTTTTCTAAACCGAAACTAACCGATACTCCCACACGATATTGCAAATTTTGATGAGACAGATGCTGTGTCTCTGGGACAGATATCTTAGTCAAATACAACGCTTTATAGTGGTTGATGTGGTTGATCATATATAAGTAGACGGTGGTGAGATGCTGATTTTTTGTGGGGATGGTGAAAGTGGGATGGGTGCAGTCTGGACGTCTGTTATCCAGTTGCTGGGTGCTTTTCGCTGTGTAAGATATTTTCTGTGTATAGGAGGGATTGAAGTTTTATGAATAAATATCAATTATATGCAACTGAATTCTTCATGTTATGTAGTATAATAATCACACATTTTGTGGTGTCTCATGTAATTGTGTAAGGTGGTATATACATATAGGATAGGATAGAAGTAAGCGAGCGGCGCATGTACACAAATAGGTATTTAACCAAATTGAACCTTGGCTTCATTGGGGGGCGTATTTTAAAATTTGTATTTTAAAAAGCTTTGTTTGGGGTGTAATGAGGGCCAGAAGAAGGGAGCACACACACACACACACCACACATATATATATATACATGTACATACATACATATACACACACACATATGTATTACATAATTTGTGTTGGCAATTAAGAATAAAGTAGCTTCGTTCATTAAAACAGTTGCTGCATTGCATAACAGATAAGACTTCTGCGATGCAGAGATCGCATTTGTTGGCGTGAGTAATAAAAGTCCACTTTAAACTGTATACAACTGAATTATGTTTTAGGTAATGAATGAGACTAGATATAAATATAGTATTAGTTTACACTTGAGATTTAAAGCCAGAATAATGGTTACTAATTCTGGCTTTGAAGGTAGTGCTGCTCGAGGTGATATATGCATTCTTGGAATCTTCCGTAGTGGCCATATACTTATGTACCATATTTCTCGTGAGGCATTTGTTTTGCAAGGGAGAGGAGTTTACAGTTACATAGTCTTCTAGGGGGTACTAAGTGGAGTTTTTTGGGTTATAATTACCTGAAATTAACCGGGCGTTATATTTAGTATTAGCCTCAGCGTTAGGATTGGTATTGTTTGTGGTGCAGTGGGAGTAGTCCGGTGGATGGAGATTATCAGTGAGCACTCTCAATTTGCGTATCTATTACACATAAACATACAATGAACTAC
>NW_021833938.1:17500-60263 GCF_006345805.1 Octopus sinensis | reverse complement strand
GGGTCCTGTCTCTATTTATAGTTTGTTGATGTTCGTCTTAAAAATGTCGAGCATGTTCTTTTGGTAAGCAAGAGTTACTCTCAAGATACCCCACTCTCTTAGAAATCTCATCTATTTGTAATAATTATAGCAAAAACAAAAAAAAATAACTATTCAAAAGCTAAAAAAAGAAAATTCTAGAAATGCTATGAGCTTATGGGGGGGAGAGAGGTACTATCATTTGTCCCTTTATGTTGATCAGTGTGATCATAAAAACCAAGTCTCAAACCCTGGTGTACAATTCTCTTTCTCCCTTTCTTTGTTTTTTGTTACTGCATTAACAAGAATTGGTAAATTAGTGATATTAAACCTCATTAGTGATATTAAACCTTTAGCATTTAAACTGACCATATCCAGCCCAAATATTCTGTTCTTTCTTCAGACTGGCTAGATCTGGCTTCTCACACCAACCCTACAGTGTCAATCTAAAAGTAAACACTCACATCATTGAAATTTTGAAGCTATGAGATAATTCATGATAAATTCAAAGCATTGTGAATCAATAAACGATACATTTGCCAGACCAATCTGAACACGAAAGGGTTAAAGACGAGGTGCATGACCTAGTGGTTAGCGTGTCTCTCTCATAATCTTGTGATCATGGTTTCAATTCTCACACTAGTAGTGTATCGTGCTCTTGAGTAAAACACTCTTTCACATGGCTCCAATCCCCCTCGGCTGTAATTGAGTAACCTTGCTATGCACTGGATCCTCATTCAGGGCGAATGTTGTGATGTCTGCCACTTATACATCAGGTAACTGGCCCTAGGAGGAATTACAACCGTGTTTCGTGGTCTGCTACCACAACAGTTCCTTTATAGGATCCAGTTAGCTCAAGACATCATCAGGAGGAACCACGTCCGGTTTCGGCCCCTACTCCTCTACCGTTTTGACGTGGCGCCCCCCCCCCCCCCTTTTGGCAGTGTCTTCAGCTCTGGTGTTGAGTGCATATCTTCTTTCTTCTTATTTCTTCTGTTCCCTGGCCTCTTCGATGTATCGTCAGCGAGTGTCACCCGGTGACTGACTGTCTTGTCAAATTTTTCCCTTTAAATACCTGCCGCATAGGCTCCAGCAGGCAGCCCTAGCAAGTTGTCACATGACACTGTCTCACCTTAACTGACTAGTGAAGGCGCGTAGTTTTAGCCCGCGCTTTTCCTAAACCCATTGGACTCAAGACAATAATATCCTGGCGTTGATGATGATGATGATGATTATATACACACATTCACACACACATATTTTACATGTTTCAGCCCTAAAGTTGTGGCCATTTTATGTCCCTTTTTACCATGCTGGCATGGAGTTGGACGGTTTGACTGGGGCTGGTCAGCCAAAGAGCTGCTCGGGCTCCAGTTGTCTGTTTTGCCCTGGGTTCTACGACTGAACCCCATGCCAATATCTACACATGTTCATGTATTGAACTATTGAACATTGAAAATATTACAGCTTCCAGGAAACTAGCTGGAAAATTGTCCCAAACCATCTGCGAACAACTTGATACTGTATTGCATCCAGGCACCCATCGCATTGCTGAAGAATTGCATTCTCTTACATTACAGAAGTTGCGTTCATTAAGGTTTTCCTTTTACAAAGAGTTCTGTAATGCTGTTATGTATGTACTCAAGGTTCCCCTCTTGAGGCCAGTAAAGTTCCCTGGCCCTGCTTTATTTTCAGATCTTAGACTTAGATTTAATTAGGTTCAGTTTGGTTACATGTATATATATTTCTTTACTACCCACAAGGGGCTAAACACAGAGAGGACAAACAAGGACAAACAGATTGAGTTGATTACATAGACCCCAGTGCAAAACTGGTTCTTTATTTATCGACCCCGAAAGGATGAAAGGCAAAGTTGACCTCAGCGGAATTTGAACTCAGAACGTAACGGCAGACGAAATACCGCTAAGCATTTCGCCCAAGGCGCTAACCTTTCTGCCAGCTCGCCGCCTTACATATATATATATATATGTTAGTCTCCAGTGTGTGGATGTATTTAATCTGGATATATCTGTGTATCTATGTGTATGTTTATGGTATCTGTGTGTGTGTGTGTGTACAATGATGATTAGGTATGTGTGCGCGTAAGGGATATTACATTTGCATGTTAATCTATTATATGTATGTATGTGTTAGATCAGGTGTGTATATATGAGAGAGACAGAGAGAGAGAGAGATGATCAAAGAAAATAAACCGCTGTCATCATCATCATCATCATCATCATCACTCACTGCAGCGACGACAACAGGTGTAATAACCTCTTCCTTTCTCTCTCTCTCTCTCTCTCTCAGTATTTGGTTACCTTCAAATCCAATACACTAACACACCACACTGCTGTTCCATAGAATAAAGGTGGACCAGAATGTGTACTCAATAATCTATTACGTTGATTTTAATTTCATTCAGAATCTATTTTTGTGTTAAATATTCAATTGAAATTTCTTTTCCGATATCAATATTGAAGAAATTCAATTTTACTACAATGCAATTATATTTTCGCTCATTACCATAAATATAAATAAGTTTATAGATAATCTCATTTCAATATACATAACTACATCTAAATCCAGCAACCACAGAAACTTGCTTCCATTTTCTGGTGCGACGTTTTGGAGAATCTGCTCTGAAAGTGATAATGGAAGATACACTGATTCCAGATGCAGTCGTCATCATCATCATCATCATTATTCAACATTCGCGTTCCCATGCTTGTATGGGGTTGGGTAGAGTTTATTGAACAGATGCCCTTCTTGTTGCCAACCGTCACAGTTATCAAGAAAATTATGTGTGTGTGTGTGTGTGTGTACAGCATTAGGAAGGGCATCAAGCTGTAGAAACCAAGCAAAACCAGACTTTGGAACCTTGCGCAGCCCCTGGCCATACCAGTTCCTCTCAAGCCATCCAACTCGTTCGTACCAGCGTAGAAAACGGACATTAAACAACACTGTTGGCACACAAACACATACACCATGTTTGTGTATATCAATATTACTCTTTACTCTTTTACTTGTTTCAGTCATTTGACTGTTGTCATGCTGGAGCACCGCCTTTAGTCGAACGAATCGACCCCAAGACTTATTCTTTGTAAGCCTAGTACTTATTCTATCGGTCTGTTTTGTCGAACCGCTAAGCGATGGGGACGTAAACACACCAGCATCGGTTGTCAAGCGATGTTGGGGGTGGGGACAAACATTTTACACACACACATACATATATGTATGTATATATATATATATATATATATATATATATATATATATATATATATATTTGTAAAAAATGAAGTTTGAAAATGCTGCTATATTAGACAAATTTTAATTTAAATTTAACATGTTTCGGTTCTTGAAATGACGAACCTTATCAAAAAAAATTATATATAATAAAGAGAGTCCATGCTATATGTTTAAAGAGTATGATGTAATAGTTCATAATTGTGACATATATTCAATAGAGTCAAATATAAAAAATTCATATATAATAAAGAGAGTCCATGCTATATGTTTAAAGAGTATGATGTAGTAGTTCATAATTGTGACATACATTCAATAGAGTCAAATATAAAAAATTCATGTTCTTGAAAAGGCGAGGAGTTCATTTTAGATTTTACCTTGTGTTCCAATGGGAGCAACAGTAATGATTTTTGGTCGGTGTCTGCTCGCATAATTTTGGTGAATTTTGTGATTGCTGGATTTATATCGGCTCAGCTAAGCTGTGGTCACTTGCACTTTTCACTGATGTCATATAGTTCCAAACCAATCAAAACCCAGTCTCAACGAATATAGTGAAAGGACTCCTAACTGTATCCTGTTAGGAAACCAACCAAGCGGAACGACAGTTTGGCCACAGGAGAAATACGTCATCATTTTTTTGGCGAATTAGATCTGACCCATGACTGTATCCTGTTAGGTGGCTAGTCCAGCAGAACGAGACGTCATCAATGTTTTGACCAATCAGAATCGGGTCTGAGGTGGCTAGTCCAGCAGAACGCGACGTCATCGATGTTTTGACCAATCAGAATCGGGTCTGACCCATAGCTGTATCGTGTGGGGAAACCGACCAAGCAGGGTGACAATAGCTTGACCACTGAAGTAATACGTCATCAGTTTTTTGACGAATCAGGATTAGATCTGCTCGTAGAGAAAGAGATCTTTTTATAAATTTTTCCTTTCCTAAGACATATCACTGTCAGCGTGAGTGACTGTTTAAGGATCTGAGAAATTGTAATTCGCCCCACCTCCATTATTATAATTCTCTCACTGTGGCCGTAGCAACAGTGACCACATACATATATATATATATATATGTATATACGACGGGCTTCTTTCAGTTTCCATCTACCAAATCCACTCACAAGGCTATAGTAGAAGACACTTGCCCAAGGTGCCACGCAGTGGGACTGAACCCAGAACCATGTAGTTGGTAAGCAAGCTACTTACCACACACCCACTCCTACGCCTATATATATATATATATATGTATGTATTTTTGTAGCTGTATGGCACCAAAATAATCGGCATGCTCAGTTTTCAGTATTAGAAGGGTGCCGACACAAATACATACAAGTATACACGTAAGCTTTGCTATTGTGTTTGTGTGTTTACATATACGTGAATCAATTTTGCTTGGGTAGTTGTAATCTACGTGGACAAACACACACACACACACACGTCTTGTGTGTATACACATTCAGATGTATATTTTATGTATGTCTGTTTGAGTGTGTTTGTGTGTTCACTAGAAAATGTCTCCTTCTCCATGTTCACATCATACACCTTCCAATCATCTCTTTAGTATTCACTGTCATTTTAGTTTAACTTTGGTGAAATGATGAAAATGTTTATGTAGGAAATTAAAGTTGTCATGGAAAATGGATACATAAGAAATAATTTATTATTATTACTACTGCTACTACTACTACTACTGCTGCTGCTGCTGCTGCCACTACTGGGGAAATGTTTTCTACATTTTCCTAGAATTTTCTTGAAACCATCAATAAAATATCTGAGAGAGAGAGAAAGAAAAGAGAGTTTTGAAAAAGATAAAGATATGACGAAAGAAAAAAAAAATAGAAAAAGTTTGTCTAAAATTTTAGCATTTTTACTCTTCCACATTGAATGTTCTGAGAAAACACAGACACAAACCATGCATGTGTATATATATATATATATACACACACACATATATATACATATATATATATACACACACACACACACACACATATATATACATATATATACACACATATATATATATGCACATATACATATATGCACATACACACAGACACATGCACACATACTCGGTCACGTATATGCACAAACATACATATGCGCACACATACACACACACACATACAAAGATACATGCTCATCACACATAGAAGCACGTGCACATATTCCCCCCCCCCTCTCTCTCTAGGTTGTTGGTACGAAGACAGGGTACCTTGCACAAGGTTCTCAGCAAAACTTTCACTGGATCTGGCTGGAGTATATCAGAATGTAAAGAAACTTGGTCAAATAGCAGTTTGGCAAAAGAGACCAATAGACTGTTTTTGAATGGCTAGTATGTATCATACACCCTGTATGTATGTAGAGAAAGTGGAGGTGCAATGGCCTAGTGGTTAGGGCAGTAAACTCATGATCATAGGATTGTGGTTTCGATTCCCGGACCGGGCGTTGTGAGTGTTTATTATTGAGCAAAAACACCTAAAAGCTCCGAGAGGCTCTGGCAGGGGGTGGTGGGTAACCCTGCTGTACTCTTTCACCACGACTTTCTTTCACTCTTTCTTCCTGTTTCTGTTGTACCGATATTTCAAGGGGCCAGCCTTGTCGCACCAAATCCCTCCTAGAACTACGTAAAGGGTACACGTGTCTGTGGAGTGCTCAGCTACTTGCACGTTAATTTCACGAGCAGGTTGTTCCCTTGATTGGATCAACTGGAACCCTCGTCATGGTAACCGACAGTGTTGCATGATCATGTAGAGAAAACTTAGTTGTTTTTTTGTTCGTGGTTTTTTTTGTTTTTTTTTGCTTTGACAATATCAGATATTCCTAGATTCAGAGTTTCCTACAATGGTTAGTTAAGCTTTCTTTAGGGTACTGGTTGTTGTGGGACCTGATCTATTAGACTTCCACTCTAATAGATTCCAGTTGTAACCATCCAGTCTTTCCCCACCTCAGTCCCAAACATAATATATTTAAAACTACATTATCCAATGTCACTTTCCCTTTTCTCCCCACCAAAGATAGAAAGTGAAATTTAAGGGGTTATTTGGCTATTATTTCTAACAGGTCAAGCAATCACATTGGGCTTCGTTTGTTGGTTTCATCGGTATTTATTCAGCAGAATGTGTTCCATCAGTGACCATCTTTAGTGTCTAAGATTCATATTGTCAAATGAGGTTGTTTTTTTCTTCTTATAAATGGTTCTTGTAAGAATTGGTCCTTATTTTTTGCAAACCAGGTAACTAGACGGAAGCTTGCTTTTTGGTTTGTCTTCATATTTACATTCTATGTCAGCTAAACATTTCATTCTTGTAAGAATTGGTCCTTATTTTTCGCAAACCAGGTAACTAGACGGAGGCTTGCTTTTTGGTTTGTCTTCATATTTACATTATATGTCAGCTAAACATTTCATTCTGCTAAAGAATGATTTTTTGTTCTTTAGCTTTTTCTTTTTCCCAGCTTCATTTGAACAAAACCATATCTACTGTGATGGCACACAGAACGTGTGATACAGAGATAGAGATAGGCGAACTAGAAAGATAGACAGATCGACGTATTGAAGGATTGTAATGTCTCACACAGCAAAATGGTGTGTGCTGCTTAAGGTGTATCGTTTAGACAACTTTAATTTATCTAGATGAAATGTAGTGTGAGGCTGGGGTGTGGGGTTGGTTAAAGTGTGGCACGGAAAAGAAGAAGGAAAAAAAACTGATGGGAAATGAAGAACAAGATGGTGGGTGGATATAAGGAAGAAGCGAGAAAAATGTCTCTAGGCAGGGAAAAAAAGGGAGATTTTAATAACAAGAGAGAGTAAGGTTATCCCTGATGGATGGGGCTAGAATTATTGATCAATAAAGATGCTAGGAGTTTGTTTTTTTGTTTATTTATTTCGTTCATTTTTTTTTTTAATACATCACCAGGTTTAAACAAGAAATGGCATTTTATATGGAGAAGAGGAATTTTTCTTTTTTCTGGTTTTGTTTCGTTTTTTAAACTCAAAGATTCATTATATTGGAAGGAAAATCATGTAGATAAAAACACTCTGGTTTAAAATATGGCTGCCTGCTGTATGAGTGTATATATGTATATATATATGTGTGTGTGTATATATATATTTTTCCATAAAACATATGAAAGAAAATATGTTAAATTTAAACTGAAGTAGCCCCATCGCAGGAAAAATTAATAAGACTGCAAGCTTTCAGAGATAGGGAGTGTGTGTGTGTTATCTCCAAGGATGGTGCAGTAGAATGTGGCATTGGCCTGAGGGTGGTGGGGGAGGGAGTGGACGGCGTGGTTTGGATGAGTGGAAGGTTTGTTGCTAATATAGAATGGTTGGGTCATTGTAGGAGGCGAATGAAGGGAGGAGAGAGAGAAGGAGAGGGATTATTGATTTAAAAGGGAGGGACTGGAGACTTTTTTATCCATTGGTTTGCTAAAGAAACAATACTGTGTAAGAGAGAGAGGCAGACTCTGACATGCCTGAAAATTTTGACACTTCTACATCAAGCTCCATTAAAATATTGGATTCATATATATACATATATATATATACATATAGACACACGCATATATCTTTATACACACATGTATATGTTTTTATTTTTATTTGTTTTTTTTTTTTGAAAACAAGAAAGTAATGCTGTGAGTAAGGTAAAAGGAATGGCAGCCTCTGGTTATTTTTTCACCTCTTTCTCTACCCACCATCCAACCCGACATTTTAGCCATTAACATCACTTTTTTTTCGCTCTCTCTAATTGTAAACAATTTTCTATAAAAAAAAAATACAAGAAAAATCACCAAAATTTTTTCTTTGGGTTTCTCTCTCTCTCTCTTCTCTCTCTCTCTCTCTCTCTCTCTCTCTCTCTCTTTCTCTCTCTCTCTCTTCTCTCTCTCTCTCCAATTTACATTCTACAGAACTGAAGTTTTGATGGACTCAGCTTTTGATGTGGTTCTTCTGCAACTCTACCAGAAGACAATATTAGCAGTTCTAAAGTCGCCTGGGAAGAATGGGGACTTAGAAATGAACAAAATAAATAATTATTTCAAATTTATCTGGCCTGATTAAATTAACAAAGACTTCTTTTACTTTCATATTCTTTATTTTTCGTTTCTTTTTTTTTTTTTTTTTACAGTTATTGTGTTGGCTAATGTATTTTTACAATACATAAGAAAAAAAATTTTTTTTCACAAAGTAAATTGAGTCTATTATTTTTTTTTTCTGCTGAAAAATGTATTTTTATTTTCAAATAGTGTTTTTTGGAAATATATTTTGTATTGTATGTCTCTGTTTTCTTCTCCTTGTGTACATACATACATTCATACAGACACACCCACACACACATACACACACACACACACACACACACACACACCACACATATATATATAATATATATATATATATATATATATTATATATATATATATATATATATATATATATATATATATAGTTAAAATTATGTAGGACACGATTGTTCTTTTAAAACCATTCTACTCTTTTGAAAATCACATTCAGATGAATCATACAGCAAAATACCTTGGACTGTCTGTGAGTGAATGGTTATCCAGCCATTCTTGCTGGCCTCCTGAACTGTTGTCTGTGCCAGCTTCCATTGCTCTAAGTAGGTGTTGGACATCCATCACCCTCGGTGGGATGCTAATCTTTGACATTTCCCTTATCTTCATGGTAGAATTATGAACCCAAAGGTGTCACCCTCTGAACAGCTATGCCAAACATGATGCACAATTCTTGAACTGTGTTCCACGTTTTAGCCAATCCCTGAACAACAAAATGACAGGGGTCAGTGTAAAAGAGAGTTAGGAGTCTGAACTAGCTAAAGTCCCTGCGATTTAGTAGTCTTTTTGCTCAATATGCAAGAAGAAAATGTGTCTCACTACATTCAGAAAGACAGGATAGCCAAGAATGAAACCTTCATCGTCTAACAACCCATTTTCCATACTTTGCATGGGTCAAACAGAATTTGCCGAGGTAGATTTCCTACGACTGGACGCCCTTCCTGTAACTAGCCCTCACCTTGTTTCTAAACAAGGTAATATTTTCCCATAGCTGGACGGGTTTTTCATGGAAGAGTGAACATGAACAATGCTGTTTATATGATGATGATGATGATGTTTATTTACAACCATCACATGATATGTAGATGAGGGATACAATACATGCAAGTACACACACACACACACGCGTTAATGGGCGTCTTTCGGTTTCCCTCTACCAAATCCACTCACAAGGCTTTTTCGCCAGCTCAGGCTATAGTCGAAGGAACTCACCCAAAGTGCTGTGCTGTGGGACTGAACTCAACAACACATGGTCTGGGAGCAAGCTTCCCAACTACACACCTACTCTTGTGCCTTTGTTTATATATATGTCTGCTCAGGTGGCGAGCTGGCAGAACCATTAGCACACCAGGCGAAATACGTAGCCGTATTTCGTCTGCCGTTTCGTTCTGAGTTCAAATTCCACTGAGGTCGACTTTGCCTTTCATCCTTTCGGAGTCGATAAATTAAGTACCAGTTACACACTGGGGTCGATGTAATCGACTTAATCCCTTTGTCTGTCCTTGTTTGTCCCCTCTATATTTAGCCCCTTGTGGGCAATAAAGAAATATATATATATTATATATATATATATATATTATATATATATATATGTCTGCTTATTCAGGGTCCATCTGAGGCTAACCAGTGGTCACCAAACTATTTACTTCTGTGCTCTCAAGCCATAAACCGTCTTTTCTAAGTAGATTTGGTGCTTGAAGTGGTGGTCAAGCTAGTCACCACCACCAAGTCAACACTTACACAAGCATGCATCCTTACACACAAGCACACCTGTTCTGACATCATAGGCTAAATTAGACCAATTGAAAAACTGTCCATAACTCTAAATTTAAATGGTGCCGAGGTGAACTTTGCCCTTCATCTCCCCCTGGGATTGATAAAATACCAGTCAGGTACTAGGGGTTGATGATATTCATTACCCACTTTCCTTGAACCATTACCATTATTGCGATTATTATTATTGTTATTTTTATTTTTATTTTTATTATTGACCGTTTTGTGTTTAAACTGACCATATCTGGCCCTAGTATTCTACATGTTCTATGTTCAAACTGGCCATATCTAGCCTCTCACATCTACCCTACATTGAGATCCTCAAAATAATTACATTATTGAAACCTCAAAGCTATAAGGTTATACAGGATGAATTCAAAACAATTTGCGTGAAAAAGCCTTACATAGCTTTGTTTCCGTATTCGTTCCAGTTCTTGATGGGAGTTCAAATCTTGGTATGTGGTCAGCTTCGTTTTTCATCCATCTGCAATTTGCAAAATGAAATACCAATCAAATTCCAAGGCGAATTGTATCAGCCAAACCCCACCCACACCACAAAATCTTTTGACCTTGTTTTTAAATTGGAAACAATTTCAATTATTCGAATGCTGAACAGAATGCATTGTGTGCCCTTTCAAATTCTGCTGAGCTGAGTCGAACGATGCCTTTTTTTATTCCCTCAAGAATAGAGTACCGGTGAAATAAAGAAGTACCAAGCTGATGTAATCAACAGCCCCATTCCTCGAATTTCAGATCTTGTAACCCTGCTAGAAACAACCTATTATTATTCGCCCAGAATAAGGGCAAAGTGGCTGTATCTACAACCCCAGGACTAGCTAATAAATGGATTTTATGGAAATATGGAAATCTTATATGCTCTTTCGCTCATAAAAAAAAAAGATGAAAAGATATAAAGTAAAACAAGAATAAAGTATGAACCTAGAAGCTGTTCTCTTCCCTTAAGGAGTCTATTCACCTTCGCTATCAGGTCATAGTAACTACTCGCTCAAAAAAGGAGAAAGCAAAGTCTTCAGTGTGAGTATGTGGTTTGTGGGGTCAACTGCGTCCTCTGCTTCATTTTTTGTTAATCACTCATATACAGGATGAATTCAAAACAATTTGCGTAAAAAAGCCTTACATAGGCGCAGGAGTGGTTGCGTGGTAAGTAGCTTGCTAACCAACCACATGGTTCCGGGTTCAGTCCCACTGCGTGGCATCTTGGGCAAGTGTCTTCTGCTATAGCCCCGGGCTGACCAATGCCTTGTGAATGGATTTGGTAGACGGAAACTGAAAGAAGCCTGTCGTATATATGTGTATATATATATATATATATATATATATATATATACAAAATGAGAAAATGGAGAAACGTGTGTGTGTGTGTGTGTGTTTGTTTGTCTGTGTTTGTCCCCCTAGCATTGCTTGACAACCGATGCTGGTGTGTTTACGTCCCCGTCACTTAGCAGTTCGGCAAAAGAGAACGATAGAATAAGTACTGGGCTTACAAAGAATAAGTCCCTGGGGGGCGATTTGCTCGACTAAAGGTGGTGCTCCAGCATGGCCACAGTCAAAGGACTGAAACGAGTAAAAAGAGAGATTTAACAGAGTAATCCGAACGCTAAAGGGTTTAAGCTTCTGGCAGAATTGACAGGCATGGGGGGGTGGGGTGGCTTCGTTTCCGTATTTGTTCTCCAGTTCTTTACTCTGTGAGTTCAAATCTTGGTATGTGGTCAGCTTCGTTTTTCATCCATCTGCGATTTGCAAAATGAAATACCAATCAAATTCCGAGACCCCCAACGTTTGTTTTGTCTGTCCCCACCGTATTGTCCCCTCTTTTTCTCAACCTTATCTATATATATAAAACTGTAGTTGTGTGAGTGTCTGTTCCCTTCGATTTAGATTCCTAACTACTCCCACATTTTGCGGTGCAGTTTAACCAAATTCGGGTATCTTATAGTCGTGATTCGTTGTCAAGGAGACCAGCGTTCTTTTAGAACAACGACTTCATGGCTTGAAGACACCAAAACAGAAATGGCTAAGGAAGCCCAAATTGGCATCTATAAGGGAAGTAACTCTCTAAAAATGCTTATATAGTTATTTCCCTTACAAATCCGAGCAACGCCGGGCGATACTGCTAGTGGTGTATAAAGAAATTCTCTTCCTCTCTATAAGCAGCAGTAGCTGTAGTTCCCATTCAGATAACCACATGTATATTTATTATTATCGTTGTTATTATTAATCCTGGAATCTGCATGCGTGTGCATAGGTTTTCGACTGGAATTGTAAAATGGTTTTTTGCTGTTAAGTGACTTGAGGAATATGTTTCATGTCTGTTATGCAATTTGTAAATGACCTGACCTTAATGGAAGATGTCAACAATATGGGACTGACATGTTAGTGTGTGTCTTTGAGGAGTAGCTAATCGTTAACGCTGTATTTAGTCACTGGCACAAATTAATTAGTTCTGAAGCAATTAGACAGGACAGCG
Source organism: Octopus sinensis (assembly GCF_006345805.1). Taxonomy (NCBI): domain Eukaryota; kingdom Metazoa; phylum Mollusca; class Cephalopoda; order Octopoda; family Octopodidae; genus Octopus; species Octopus sinensis. The sequence continues at coordinate 47,656 of NW_021833938.1, read as the reverse complement.
AAAAACAGAGTTACTGATCGAAATTGCAAGTTAATTACCCAGTTTGGTGTCGAAAGAGTTAAGAAGCAACCCTAGGATTATAATAAACTATAATATTGCAATGGTAGTACAAGTAGACAGCATGTCAGTTTCATAATCAAACTGTCATGCTGAGCAATCTGAAGGTCGCGAGTTCAATCCTCGCATGGAGCATTTTTTTTCCTAGTATTATTTTCTTTTTTTTTTTTGAGTTTGTTGTTTCTTTCTTTTTTATCGTGGGGCAGATAGTAGAATCAGCGTGTAGTGCAGTGCTCAAAGTACCTTGTGGGTTTTTTTAATTCATCCTTTTTACATTCTGAGTTCAAATAGTTGTCCAGCTCTGCTTCGTTATTCATATTTTCAAAGATCGCTAAAATAGATTTGCAGAGGTCATTGCAATTTGGCAAGCTTTAAATAAAGACACTCCCAGCATGGCTTGGGTTCTAATCACTGGAAACGGTAAATGATTAAAAGAATTGGAATGGCGGGATTATTGTTTTCTTCCCCCACCTCATCCCACACTCCTTCTGCTTGTACAAACTCAGAACATTTTGCAAGCGAATTAGGTGACACCAGTGGTGGTGGCATCAATTTTGCATATTGATCGACCACCTTCAATTGTTATAATAATGGTTTATGGTCGTTGAAAAAGGCAGTGATGGTGATTGCTGTATTAATTAACATCAGAGCAAAATGATTTTAACAAATTTAGATAATTTTGTAAATGAATTCATTTACTAATGTCCAAACTACTACAGTTACCAGGTGTTATTTTACGATTTATTGCAAAACATGCACCTGTGAAATGAAAGCGCGTCGTTTTTACTGATTGGACGGTAGGGTAGTGGTTAGACCAAGGATTGAACTCCTCAATCTATATTTACTCTTACTCTTTACTCTTTTACTTGTTTCAGTCATTTGACTGCGGCCATGCTGGAGCACCGCCTTTAGTCGAGCAAATCGACCCCGGGACTTATTCTTTTTGTAAGCCCAGTACTTATTCTATCGGTCTCTTTTGCCGAACCGCTAAGTGACGGGGACGTAAACACACCAGCATCGGTTGTCAAGCAATGCTAGGGGAACAAACACAAACACACACACACATATATATTATATATATATATATATATATATATATATATATATACATATATACGACAAGCTTCTTTCAGTTTCCGTCTACCAAATTCACTCACAAGGCATTGGTCGGCCCGGGGCCATAGCAGAAGACACTTGCCCAAGATGCCACGCAGTGGGACTGAACCCGGAACCATGTGGTTGGTTGGCAAGCTACTTACCACACAGCCACTCCTGCTGGCTTTTTAATTTAAATTTTATTTATTATTTGTTTGTTTTTTTCCTTCATGCAAAAACTTGTTTTGATTTGGGGAATATTTTTGTTGGGTGGTGGTGCTGGGAGGGTATTTTCGGTCTATTTGAAGTTTCTAATTACTAGATGGTTGTTTAGCTTCATAGAGGGCGAAAAACTATGAAGAATTTGATTATGAAATTAGATTTGGCATAATTTAAGTTTGAGACCTGTTCCGGTTGGACATATTGCAGGAAAACCCTGGCAGTTCTGTAGAGTAAAACATATTTTAGCAATGGCAATTGGAGTACTAATCATATTTTCTGTGTTTGTATCATCATCATCATCATCATCAATCTGTCTGCTTTCCTTTGATTGGACGATTTTCACAGGTTCTAGCTGGCTGAAGAACCACGTCTCATTCCTATGTCATGAGTTTTAAAACATGGTTTCTGAGATGTTGGAATAAAACATGGTTCTCCAACCTCTATGTGTGCATATATATACAAACACACACACACACATTATATTATATGTGTAGTTTGCTTTTCTTTTAAGGTAAGATCAACAAAAACTGTACTCCATCTGATGAGAGGCAAATATTGTTTAACCCTTTTGATACCAATCCGGCTGAAACCGCCTCTGGCTCTGTGATACAAATGTCTTGTTTTCAAAATTTCTGAATTAAAATCTTCCACCAAACCTTAGTCACAATTTATGTTCCTAACCCTAGCTTAATGATAACTAAGCTATTTTACTAAATTCTTTGTTATATTTAAAATTAATTGAAAGAAACACAGAGCATCTCAAAATAAATATGGTAACAAAAGGGTTAACCATTTCATTACAAACCCGGCTGAAACCGGTTCTGGCTCTGTAGTACAAAATGTCTTGTAGTCAAATCATCCAACCCATGCTAGCATGGAAAGTGGACATTAAACGATGATGATGATGATATATATACATACATGTGATCTGTGTTTGTGTGTGTGTGTGTCTATATATCTGTGTTTCTGTGTTACTATATATATGATATATGCTTGTGAGTGTGTGTGTGTGTTTGTGTGTCTATAAAATAAATGTATAAGGAATGATGATGATGATGATGATTTTTTAACTGATCCTTTTCCTATTTGTTATTCTTTCTCCTGCAATAACTGCCCTACACTTTGTTATTTTACAATCCTTGGGTTTGCAGTGTATTTGATTAAATTCATTATTTATTAATTAATAATTCATCAATTGCTTAATAATGAGGTGTACTCTTAATACTCTTCTTTAAGCACCTCCATTAGCCAAGTAGATCTGCCAGGATCTAAAATATCCCTACTATATATATATATGTGTGTGTGTTATTTATATTATTATATGATTGAGTGATACGCATCCTCCTTCAAGTAAGTTTTATCCTAATAATTCTGATGCGCACTCTATATGATCTGTTTATTCTTTCATTTTTCTCACTTATTCTATTACCTCTTCCTCTCCCACTATTCTGTCCTTTTCCTCTGTCACCCTCTCTCTCTCTCACTCCTCCTCCCTTACTCACGTGGCTCCCACGTGTCCATCAGCCATCTTTCTTTCTCTCCGTTGTAGCTGGAACAAGGAAAGTGTGTTCTTGTTTGTCTCCTGTTCTGGCTTGATTTACGTGTTCGCCGCCATAACCTCGTTTAGGTGTAGCAGCCCTTCTTGTTTCTTTTCGCTGTCCTGTTTGTGTTACCAATATTAACCCTCTGCAAAATCCCAAATTTTACTTAATTTGCTTTGCGGGAGCAACTGTTTTTATCGAAAGCATATATTGTTGTTAAATGCTCAAAATACAAGACTAGAAAAGCAGCCGACAACTGATGAAGGGTCGTTCTTTATGTTCTTTCTCTCTTCCTTCTTTCTTTCCTTCTCTTTTCCATTGATACTCCTTCCAGATACAAAAGCACACACACACACATACACGCACTCTCTCTCACTTTCTCCCCATTCCTTACCCTCTTTTGCTATCTTATATCTCTCTTCACCCCTACACACTCAATAATACTATAAAAAGAGATGAATCTCCCCAAAACATTCAAATCTGAAGAATCCACTAGAGTGGATGCAAGCACTAATATATGATTTATAAAAACATGTGATATATTAATAAAAATCTGTAAATATAAAACCATCCAGATTTCTGAATACCTTATTTCTTCTAATATATAATACCTGTACATCACCTCCAAACCTTTTAATATATTTATTTGGATGTACAAGACATCAGAGTGGATGAATTAGTATCAGACCCACAGACAGAGGATACCAAAAATACAGAAAACATGACAGGAATACACAACATCGAAAAGAATGGAACAGAATTAAACCCACAACGGACTTATACCAAACACACAGAAGACCTAACACAATTCTGCAAAATATGCAACATTAAAATAAATGAGGTTAAACGATGATGATGATGATGATGATGATGAGGCAGAATCACACTCACAACAGAGAAATACCAGAAGTATGGAAGATCTACTCGCAGAAACCTGCAGTAAGTTGAATTTGCTTCTTTCAAGAATCGATACAGTCTTCGCAAACTTTGACTTGACAATAAATACGATCCAAACACAAGGTATTCTCTGTAAAAATAATCAAGCAAGCATAACTGACAATACAAATCTTTTGGTGGGACCACCCCAATGGAGAAGAAACAAAATCTGACACACACCAAAAAAAACCTTCAAAGCCCCAAGACTGGAACAAACTTCTAAACCAACACAAACATGCTTATTGGAAAAGCATATGCTGTAAGAACATAGCCAACATATACCAAAACTGGCGGGACAAGAAGAACCCAATACTCCCTAGAAAATTCCTTGTCAAAGAAATAAGGGGTGAAACACTGGAAGAAACAATATGTGCAGACCTAGCTCTATGCTGACTGGAAACGGAAATTTCCCTTCTACAAACATGAAGATTACATCAGGAAGATAAGATTAAAATAATTGAGGCCGAAATAACAGAAAGGAACAATAACCAAAACAAGGAAAAACTACAACAATTACAGAAAGAGGATACCAAACGAGAGGAGGAAAGACCCAGAATTATGTGGACCACACAATGGGAGTGGTTCCTAAACTACAAAAAGAACTATGGGGGGAAATCCATTATAGAAACAAAACCACCAAAACAAACGAAAAGATACAACAAACCCCAAAAAATACTTCATAACAAAGTTCTCCCCCAAACTGAATGGCTGAAAACATTTCGGTAATAATTTGTACTAGATGAAGGACCAGTTTTGTAAAGTAAATTGTATTAAACACACACACAGTACTATACATATGTCATCATCATCATCATCATCGTTTAGCGTCCGTTTTCCATGCTAGCATGGGTTGGACGGTTCAACTGGGGTCTGTGAAGCCGGAAGGCTTCATCAGGCCCAGTCAGATCTGGCAGTGTTTCTACAGCTGGATGCCCTTCCTACGCCAACCACTCCGTGAGTGTAGTGGGTGCTTTTTACGTGCCACCCTAACGGGGTGGCACGTAAAAATGTGTATATACATAAACAGAAACAATCTTACATCCCGATTCTCCAACCCAGACCAGCACGGGAATCAAACATTGGATTGAAAGAACTGAACAGCTGTATAGATGTAAACACAATTTTTTCTTCCTTCTTTCTTTCCTTCTCTTTTCCATTGACACTCCTTTCAGATCCACACACACAAAACACACTCTCTCTCTCTCACTGAACAATGATGAAAAGAAATCCAGACAATTTTTTGCCTTGGAGTAGCCACATGGTTTTGCCATTTTTAAAGGCCAAGAATCACTTTCTGTTGAAAGAACTGACCAGCTGTATAGATGTAAACACATTTTTTTCTTTTTCCTCTCTTCCTTCTTTCTTTCATTCTCTTTTCCATTGACACTTCTTTCAGATACACATACACACACTCTCTCACTGGACAATGATAAAAAGAAATCCAGACAATTTTTTAAAAAATAACTTTTATCAAAGCAAGACCCCACAACAGCTGATGTACATGCGTGTACAAATGCACGTTCCCATGGCTTTATCGATCCCATTCTCACCTGGAATCAATTTTTGTAATTTTTTCAAGACTTATACACGCCCCAATACCATCAGTATCTACATTTCCCCAGTCACCCCGCAAAGCCATTAAAAAATCAATAGAAGTGACTTTTTTGTGAATTTTCTATCCAAAACCCAGTGAAAATGCCCGAAACTTCATACGCCAATTGAATGCCCACTAGCTGTATGTGATTGGTCGGAGATTTGGACAGTACTTGCGTGTATGTGTACACACACACGCAGCTGTATATGCATGCACTAGCACTATGACCTTAATATATATATATATATATATATTAAGAAACACACAAAAACTGTTAGATTCTCTTCAACATTTAAATTTAATTTGTCAAAATATTTTCATCGATTTGAGACCGCGACCTGTTCACTGACAAAGCTCCGTGCTGCATCAGTGGACATGTCGCGGTTTCAAAGCAACGAAAATATTTTGACAAATTAAATTTAAATGTTGAAGTGAATCTAACAGATTTTGTGTGTTTCTTAAATGGCTTATAAACACCTTCCACGCTGCAATTGTTTTCGTTCCAGTATACAATGTCAAATCAGGTCACTTGCTATGCAAGTACATCTCTCTATATATATATATTATTATTTATATTATATATATATATAGGCGCAGGAGTGGCTGTGTGGTAAGTAGCTTGCTAACCAACCACATGGTTCCGGGTTCAGTCCCACGGCGTGGCATCTTGGGCAAGTGTCTTCTGCTATAGCCCCGGGCCGACCAATGCCTTGTGAGTGGATTAGGTAGATGGAAACTGAAAGAAGCCTGTCATATATATGTGTGTGTATATATATATGTGTGTGTGTTCGTGTGTTTGTCCCCTTAGCATTGCTTGACAACCGATGCTGGTGTGTTTATGTCCCCGTCACTTAGCGGTTCGGCAAAAGAGACCGATAGAATAAGTACTGAGCTTGCAAAGAATAAGTCCCGGGGTCGATTTGCTCGACTAAAGGCGGTGCTCCAGCATGGCCGCAGTCAAATGACTGAAACAAGTAAAAGAGTAAAAGAGATATATATATATATATATATATCATCATTTAATGTTTGTTTCTTTTTCCATGCTGAAAAAAGTTTAATAAAGCAAAGGAAATTATTGTTAGTAAACAGTGTTGTTGATTTGAAGCAGGCAACTGTTTCTGCAATAAGGCTTCAGATAATATATATATGTGTTTTAGAACCAGGAGAGCCTTGTGCTGCGTCAAAGCTGAAAATTCTAAGTCGAGAGGAAGAGGGGGCGGAAAAAACGATGTTAAATTAAGTTCATCCTGAAGTCATCTGCATGGGAACAAAAGCTGCAGATGGTAGCACTGTAGAAGAGTATGAATGAGAAAGTGAGTGGAGCCTTATGCATACCTTATCCCCCTCTCTCCTGCTCACCTTCCCCTGGTGTAAGAACAATGGTGCCAGTGAAATTGTTTCCTTGGAAACTATGGTAAATGAGATACAGTGGGTTTTAGCCAATGATCTGTGAGTATTGGACAAATGTTTTACGCAAAAAAAAAAAACAGCCCAAAAAACTGTATTTTGTGAAAGAATTCAAGGCATCATAATTTGCTGACAGACTTAATAAATGTCAAATGTTTGTGTTTTATAGTTGCCTATAGAACATGAACCAATTCTTTCTGTTTGATATGGAGAATTACAAGAATTTTTTGGGGAAAAAAAAAAACAAAAAAAATAGTTTATCTTTTACTACAAGACTCTCTTAATACTTATTTGTTGTCTATAGAGGAGCTTTTTTTTTATTTTATTTTATTTTTTCTTGGAATATATAAGGAATTTAATTTTTAAAGTTTTGACAGTATTTGATCCAAGTGATTGGGAAAATGTCAGATGCATCAGAAACCGCATCATCATCATCATCATCATCACCAACAGTTTTCCACCAAGATTGTCTTTGCATTTACCGTTTCTGGGATCGTTAAAATAAAATAACAGTCAAACACTAGGGGGCAATGGTAGTGACTAACCCGCTCCCCAATCAGAATTGCTGGTTTCACTGTCCTATATATAGTCCTAAATGCTCTTAGCAGCCCTTTTGGCCAATAAAGTATTTATCAAAACATCTGTATTACCAAGGGCATGGCTGTGTGTTTAGTTTCTTTCCCAACCACATGGTTCTAGGTTCAGTCCCACTGCCGGGCACCTTGGGCAAATGTCTTCTACCATAGCCTCAGGCCAACCAACGCCTTGTGAGTGGATTTGGAAGGCGGAAACTGAAAGAAGCCCGTTGTGTATATATATTGGTTAATGCTGTTTTGGATACACTTTTTTTATGTGAATATGATGAAGTGGTCATGACTGGAATGTCTTCGATCATAGGTGTGTTTATAGTCAAAGGTGATGAGGATGTGTGTTCGGTGATGATATGGCTTTACAACCTCAGGGTTCCTAATTAGATTCCATTCTGCAACACCTTGCGTAAACAATAATGTCTGTTTTGACCTGATCAGTGCCTTGAGAGAGGAATATGGTAGATAGAAATTGTGTCCACTTACTGAATCTATGAGAAGGTGCAGTACTTGTGACCATTAAAGACCCTCTAAAATTGGTGAACTTGATGATGTTAATGTTACATTTGGACTGTTGTGGGTCAACACCTGCGGTGGGGACATATGCAGAGAAGAGATTCCAAAGGGATAACACTCAGGGGGAAGGGGTGGGGATAGTGATGCTGGTAGTCGTAGTGTCTGTATTGCAAGAGACAAATAAGTTTAGTGGTGCCAGAATGGTGGGAATACAGTGTGGTGTGTGTGTGTGTGGTAGTAAAGGATATAAGCACAGATGAGAATAGTGAAAAACTAGTAAGATTGAAATTCCTTGATGTTTGTTTTGTATTGAGTTACAGACACTCCCTTATCACTCGGACAATCAGGAATGGTGAGAACTGGTTATGAGCTCTTTGGGAATATCTAACCAGAGATGCTATTATTCACCAACTGCAATATAAAATAGATACATAAGCAGTTATAGGCACAGGCATGGCTGTGCGGTCTTCTACTATAGCCCCTGGCTGACTTAATCCTTGTGAGTGGATTTGGTTGACAGAAACTGAAAGAAGCCCATTGTGTGTGTGTGTGTTTCACTGTCATAAATGCTGTCTTTTATTTCCTATCTTCCATGAAACCATATCTGGTCATCATCATCATTTAACATCCGTTTTCCATGCTAGCATGGGTTGGACGGTTCGACCGGGGTCTGGGAAGCCAGGAGGCTGCACCAGGCTCCAGTCTGATCTGGCAGTGTTTCTACAGCTGGATGCCCTTCCTAATGCCATCCACTCCGTAAGTGTAGTGGGTGCTTTTTACATGCCACTGGCACAGGGGCCAGAGGGGGCTGGCAAATGGCCACGATTGTTCGGTGTTTTTCCGTGTTACCGACACGGACGCCAGTCAAGCGGCACTGGAAACTGCCACGTTCAGATGGTGCTTTTAACGTGTCACCGGCACAGGTATCTTAGGGAAATATTACCTTACTTGGGACGAGCTAAGGGTTGGCAACAGGAAGGTCATCCAACTGTAGAAAATTCCCCTCAAAAAATTTCATCCTGTCTATGTAAGCATGGAAAAGTGGACATTAAAATAAAGATGCTGACCATCGCACACATGGTCCACGTTTCCAGTATTAATGCATAATGGTGCCATTTCTTCAGGTGTTTTCTATTCATTCCCATTGTAACACCTGGGCTTTTTTTTGCATCCTTTTATCCGGCCATTTGTGCATTAGCATCATATATGCCAAGATGCATTGCTGGTTTGTTATCATATCTCTCCTCCTTGTTCCATCTTTACCAAACATGACAGCAATGGTGGCAACAGGATCAAGTCCTGCAGTATCCAAGACTGGTCATCATGCTCGCACCTGACCAATTTACCAAGAACCGTTGAGATAATATGATAGCTATCCAACGCCATACAGGATTCGTTTGTGTAACCTGCAACTAATTGAAAAGCCCATTCTGCTGGATTGACACCGTTTTCACTTCTTTTAGTTAATGGCGACCAGAAATATTTCAGTTAGGGGACACACAGACAAGTGCAAATTTAATGCTTCAAAGGTGTGCATACGTGTATGTGTATGTGCACACGCGTGCGTATGTATGTGTGTATGCATGTGTGAGTGTGTGAACTAGAAACTGTTATATATTTATAGACCGGCAAAAGAAAAATTAAAAATATAATTCCTTTTCGCATTGGAAGTTGAGTAGAAGAAGAAGATAATGAATTGTTAATGATGTTTAATCATTAACACCAAAAGGGGAAATCATTAGAACTCAACCTAAAATAAGTCATTTGATCTTAAACTTCTTTTTCTTTTCTTTTTTCTTTTTTTTTTTTTTTTTTGGTTTTTGTTTGTTTGTGTGCATTTTAAAACTGTAAAATTAAAGTTTGCTTACAGCTTAGTTTGTTCTTAATAATAACGATGTTCATGTTTATATTTTTAAAAAAGATTCTTTTTTTCTATTCGTTTTGCTATTTAGTGTGTGTATGTTTGTGTGTATCTTGGTGTGGGTGTGGGTAGGGTTTTTTGTATTTTTGGGAGGTTTTTTTGGTTTTCATTTTTTTTTCTCCCTTTCTCTTTCTTTCTGAAAAGGAGATTATTCAAAATAAATTAAAATTTGCCAAGCTACATTTTCTTGTATTCCGAGTTCAAAAGAAAAATAAAACGCACACACGGATTTTCTTTTCCCACCCTTTTTAAATGGAAGAGTCCATTTTTTTTCCTGTCTATGACAATGGACTGTGCTCATTAGACAAGTCTTTGAAAGCAAGACTGTTATCCTTAGTAGTTACACTAATTAATTTATTGAAAGTATGTTCGCTCTAACGCATGTTTGTAAGCTCACATCAAGGCGAAGCTTAAAAATCAGTGTTTCAGTTCTTGGTTGAATTTAATTCACTTCATTTATGTGAATGTTCTTCAGAAAAAGATGGCCATTATGTAACTTTATCTGATGAGAGAAGGCTGCATCTTGGCAGAAATGTTGGCACACCAAGCAAAATGCTTAGCAGTATTTCTTCCATCTTTATGAGTTCAAATACTACCAAGGCCTTTCATCCTTTCAAGGCCAACTGAAACTAGTACCTGTAGCAAAATGAATGAAAAAAAAATCCACCTCCACCAAAATTTCCAGCCTTGAGCCCTTTAGCAGAGAGAATTATTTTATAAGAGACCAAGTCGCTCTTGAGATATTGGTCCTACCTACACTACTGATGGTTCCCTGTAAAATCCTTAATTGCAACAAATATTTCCATGTTAGTTCTTCAGCTTTGGTTATTACCCATCTGTTTCTAAGGTCTGTCATTCCCTATCTTAACATTGGGATGACTTGATTTAAGTGCCACTTGTTCATACCATTTTATTGGCAGGAAGAATTATGAGAATGATGTTTGGGTCTGTTTCTCATTCTTTATCTGCAAACATGGTACTTTTTTTTTTCTTCTTCCTGTTACTATTAATGTCCAGTTTCTTTCAGCAACCAGGAAATGGCTTCTTTGTGGAATCAGGAGTTAGTTTGTTGCTAGGGTACACTAAAAGAAACCTCGTGCTGGAGGTAAAAGAAAAAATTTCAAGTTACAGGGTTGCAAATGAGAAACAAGAAGAAACAACATCATTTCTGTAATTCTCTCACACAGAATAACCAATGAAAACAAAAAAAAAGCCAGTGCTGAAATGAAATATCAGTGGTACCCTGGAAATGATTGTTCCAAACAAAAGGGAAGGTGTTAATAAGGAAATTACAGTCCTTAATTATGAAAAGAAAAAATGTTTCAAACATTATCAAGAATTTGTGGTTTAAAACATTATAAAGACTTTGCATCCACCTGATTTTTGGTTCAGTTCCACTGCATGGCACCTTTGGCAAAATGTCTTTTATATCCCTGAACTAACCAATGTTTGGGGGGGGGGGGAATTCAGTAGGTGGAATCTGTAGAAGTTTGTCTGTGTTTGTGAGGCCCCTCTTTGCTTGACAACCAATGTTAGTTTGTTTACAGCCCTATAACTTAGCGGTTTGGTGAAAGAGATTTATAGGATAAGTGCTGACCTTGAAAATAAGGGCAAGGGGTCAGTGTGAAGTGGCCCCCGCATGGTCACAGTCTAATGACTGAAATAAGTAAAAAAAAAAAAAAAAAAAAAAAAAGGTGGGTTGTTGGGGAGGGGTTAAATAATATACACACTGAACTGATGGTAGAATAATAAAACTTTTGGTTATTTTGTATAATTGAGTTTTCTGAATTTCTAATACAAAATGGTTTCACGGGTCGCACAAAATGCCTTCGTGGGCCGCAGGCTGGGCATCGCTCTTGTAGACTGTTATACAAGGGTATGGTAGTGTTGAGCTGATATTGCAAATTGGTTTCAGTTCCCAGCCAGAGCCAACATTGATATGGAGATTCTATGTGCTACATTGGACACAGTCTTGCATGCATACCAGTGTAAAGGGTTCATATTGCAGTGCTGACATAGTGAGGAATGTGCACACAGTGCAACACTGGTGCAGTGGGGGAATGAACATACAGCAATATCACTGCAGTGAGGAGTGCACATACTTTAACCCTTCTGTTACCATATTTCTGTTGAGATGCTCTGTGTTTCTTTCGATTAATTTTGAATATAATAGAGGATTTACTCAAATAATTTCTCATTAATCTAGTGTTAGGAACATAAATTAGGACTAAGGTTTGGTGGAAGATTTTAATTCAGAATTTTTGCAAACAAGACATTTGTACTTACAGAGCCAGTCTCAGCCGGGTTGATGTCAAAAGGGTTTAAAATTGTTTCTCTATTATATATTTTAACCCTTTTGTTGCCACATTTCTGTTGAGATGCTCTGTGTTTCTTTCAATTAATTTTAAAATATAACAAAGAATTTAGTAAAATAACTTAGTTATCATTAAGCCAGTGTTAGGAATATAAATTGTGACTAAGGTTTGGTGGAAGATTTTAATTCAAAACGTTTGAAAAACAAGACATTTGTATAATAGAGCCCGAGGCAGTTTCAGGCAGGTTGGTCTCAAAAGGGTTAATACTGGCACACCCTCTTGCACAGAAACACAAGGACCCTAATTTCTTAGACTGCTCCCTTCCTTGGTACCAGTCTACCTGAAATTCCTTGTTACCATTACTGTTCTCTGACAGGTATTACATCCAGTGACATAAGGCGGCGAGCTGGCAGAAACATTAGCACACCTGGCGAAATGCTTAGCGGTATTTCGTCTGCCGCTACGTTCTGAGTTCAAATCTCGCTGAGGTCAACTTTGCCTTTCATCCTTTCGGGATCGATAAATTAAGTACCAGTTACGCACTGGGGTCGATGTAATCGACTTAATACCTATGTCTGTCCTTGTTTGTCCCCTCTGTGTTTAGCCCCTTGTGGGTAGTAAAGAAATAGGTATTACATCTAGTGACAGGCTGGTTTATCTTGGCTGATGTCATCACTGTACTTGCTGTGTTGTCAGCTGGGTCGTGATGACATCTGCTATGCTGTGACCGTTATTTTAGGTATTACTGGTACTGAGATTAGTTATGCTCCATCTACTAGTCATATTGATACGGTATTAAGCTTTGAAGATATTGATTGCGAAGAAATAGAAAAGAAACTGGCATTCGTTGCCAAGCATAATAGTCTTGTCACTTCGTTTATTTATATATATATATATGTGTGTATATTACACACACACATATATATATATATACATACACCTACATATTTTATCCATTTTCTTCATTTTCTCATTCATATATATATATACACACATTTATACATAATAAAATTTTGAATCTTTCATTGCCGCCTTGCTCCATGTCATATATCCGACAGCTCTGATAGTCAATAGATTCATGATGTATTTCTTCTATATCATGGATTTATTTGTATTATATTATATTATATTATATTATATTATATTGTATTATATTATATTACGGATTTCAGTTCTGCAAGAATGCCAGGAATCGTTGTCATCATCGCCATCATTGTCATTATGAAGTGGATCATTGTTCTTGGATTTTTTTTGGTGGGGTTTTCTACATCTTAATTCTTCTTCCTTTAAAAAATTTTTTTTTTATCTATTGCTGAATTTACTTTAAACTTTCTCTATGAGATTCGCAAAAGCTGGTCTAAGAAAGAAAGAAAGAAAGAAGGGAAAAACTAAAAGCCACAAATGATAAAAATGGAATCGGATTCCTTCCTTGTCTTGATAGTCTTAGCAAGACTTCTTCCATTAGAGCATGAATATTGTTTCCATGTCTTTGGGTTTATCAGGATCATGTCTGTTGACAACTGCAGTTTCTTGTTATTTTTTCTTATCTATTTGTGTCATAACTGATTTTCATTGTTCCTCCTGGTATTAATCCTCTTGCAACGGTTCCGCTCCTTCCTTCTCCACAACGTCTTTAAATCTTATATAATATTATAATACATGTATAAGCACATCCACATATATATACATATATATATATACATACATATATATATATATATATATATATATATATATATACATATATATTTATATGTAAGGAAAGGTATGTATACACATATCTATATATGTATATGAGACAGGCAATTCGGTTTCTATGAATGCCCGGAATCATTGTCATCATTGCCGTTGTCGGTATAATTCTTCAAACTCGGCTTTCATCTCTTCGGTTCTTTAAACGAGTTGGAAATTGCTCTCTAATGACAACGGCTTGTCTTCTCTGATAGGTATTGGTTTAGTAGTAGTCGTAGCAGTAGCAGCAGTGTTGGTGTTTGGCAGTGATGTTGGCGGTGGTGCCTGTGGTTGTGGTGCAAGGAAAGGAATAGAATGTTATTCTACATATAGTTAAGCCAAGATTGGATATAATTCTAATGGCTTTCATAATTTTTATTGCCCATTCCCTCTTGTCGATATGTGTTTTATTAGGAGAGTCTGTTTGGGCAATAGAAAAAAAAAACATAAGTTGCATTTGACAGAAATTTTCTTTTTTTTTTTCTTTTGTTTTTTTTTTTGGTATTTTTTTATTTGTTTTTCTTTTGTTTTTATTTTTTTTGTTTTTATCAAGAGCTAAAGCATATTTCGCTACGATGTAACTACTGTTTTTTTGTTGTTGTTGTTGTTGTGTTTCTTTTTTTTCGTTAACTATTTATTTATATATTATAGTTTGGTATCTTTATATTGAACAAGTAGGATATGCTGTAATGGTCTTTTGTTGTTCTATAGGTTTATAATACTGACGATGACAATAATAATAATAATAATGATGATGATGATGATGATGATAAAACGAATACAACTCTCTTTTATTTTTTTTTTTTATTTTGTGCGTGTTTATGGATTTAGTCTGTTTCCCCATGTTTCAAGGACTTGAAATGGCCTGTAAATTCCTCGGAAGAATCAGAAATAACAATGGTTATGTCGGTGGTTGTGATGGTGCTAGTTTTGGTGGTGTTGATGGTGGTGGTGTTGGTGGTTGCAATAGTCAGTCTCTTAAAATATACCCATCAGTAATTTTGGTTACAGCTTTCTACTTTGAGTTCAAAATGTGTGTGGATATGTGTGTCAGATAGATTGATTTATAGATACATCTAAAAAAGACTCCGCCGGTTACGACGACGAGGGTCCCAGCTGATACGATCAACGGAACAGCTTGCTCGTGAAATTAACGTGCAAATGGCTGAGCATTCCACAGACACGTGTACCCTTAACGTAGTTCTCGGGGATAATCAGCGTGACACAGAGAGTGACAAGGCTGACCCTTTGAAATACAAGTACAACTCATTTTTGCCAGCTGAGTGGACTGGAGCAACGTGAAATAAAGTGTCTTGCTCAAGGACACAACGCGTCGCCGGGAATCGAACTCACAACCTTACGATCATGAGCCGAATGCCCTAACCACTAAGCCACGCGCCCTCACTTTATAGATACATACATACATACACACACCCATACATATGAGCACTTTAATTTCTTCATTTCATATTTGCTTCTCTGTGCTGTTGAGATAGATACTTATTTGAGGCAGTATTTTATAACTGGGTGGCCTTACTGGCACCTGTGCCAGTGGCATGTGTAAAAAGATTCGAGCGAGGTCATTGCCAGTACCGCCTGACTGGCTCCCCATGCCGTTGGCACGTAAAAAGCACCCACTACATTCTCGGAGTGGTTGGCGTTAGGAAGGGCATCCAGCTGTAGAAACTCTGCCAGATCAAGATTGGAGCCTGGTGCAGCCATCTGGTTCGCCAGCCCTCAGTCAAAATGGTCTAACCCATACTAGCATGGAAAGCAGATGTTAAACAATGATGATGATGATGATAATGATGATGATGATGCTCTTCCTGTTGCCAAACCTTAACTGGTTTTCAAATAAGGGATTTTTTTCTTTAAATCCTCTGAACATTGAAACTGGAGAACTTGAGGATGCGATGTTCACCAGCAATCTAAACAAGCCAGCATTATGTTTCAGCTCAGGCAATCTTCATGCAGGACTGTGGAAATGATGTTGTGTGTACATGCACACACACACATCCACCCACCGAATGGGTCTTCCTTACAGTTTCCATTTACCGATTCCACTCGCAATGCATTTATGTTAGAAGGTAATTATCTAACATACAGTACAGTTATACTGGATTTGAGACCTCTTTACACACACACACGTGTATACAAACCACATGTACATACACACATCTTGACTACAAGCTATACATAAAACATATATACACGAATCCTCACTATAAACTGCAGGAATCCTATACACACGTCATCACTGTATGCCACACATATATACACGTCATCACTATACACACACATACACACACAGTATATACCCACTGCCTCTCTACAAACCACACTTAATATATATACATACAAATCTTCACTACACACCACACACACACACACACATATATATATGTGTGTGTTAGGAGTGATGTGTATATATATATGTATACATGCACATTTTCACTATAAATTGTGCATAATATATGCATACACATCCTGAATATATACCACACAACATACACTCACTACACACTACATATTACATGTATACACTTTCTCACCAAACACCATAAAGTATATCTTCACTCATTGCTCTATTACATTCTGTATAAGACACCATTGCATATATTGAGTAACACACACACACACACACACACACATGTACACTTTCTCTCACTTTGTGTAATCCCAGATCAGATTATGTCCTAATATGTGATGGGTCAGTTATTGACGATTGTTCAATTAGCTCCTTCCATGCCAGGATTAGTTTAGGGGTCATTCTATCAATAAAATGTCTGCAGATATTTCCACATTACAAAAGCACCGAGTCTTTTGAGAGAGAGAGAGAGAGAGAGAGAGAAAGAAGTAAAAGAAAAAAAAACAGTACAAATAAATAATAAAAAGTAGATAAAAAGATATAAAATTGCGATAAAGCCAAATGAGGAATTATGAAAGTAATATCATTATGTCATATAGTTACTGTGATTCCATAAGTTAACAGCGGGGAGAAAATGGATAAAGCTATGATAAAGTGCAAAATAACTAAATCACCGTTTAGGTCATCTTTTCATCCCAGTGGCTCACTCCTGCCCTGTTTTCTGCCAACACCACCTCCACCACTTCCACCGCTGCTGCTGCGGCCATTGCTTTCACGTATCATTAACCTCACATTTCAACCTTCCAGCCTCATCTTTGCTGTCTTGTTCTGTCATTCTGTTTACCATGTCTGATGGCTACTTGTTAGAGAAAGCTGCTTCTAATTCTCTGCCACTCAAGAAGATTTTCCAGCGTGTCCATTTGATAAAAAGCACCACGACCGACCGACCGACGGTGGCGGTGAGGCATTTACTGATAATCTCTCCACCACGTAACGAAATAAGTATCGTGACTTGATTCTTCGTAAACAGTTAATTAGATAGTCACAGCAACAATTGCAGAGGTCCATTGACCTGCCTGTCATCACGATAACTCTGTAATCGATGTCAAAACTGCTTGCTTCGGCATTGATCTTACAAGTTCTTTTTTTTTTTTTTTTTTGGTATATATTTTTCCTTCTTCGTGACGACAGGCTACTCATCTTTTATCATGGCAACGGACAAAATCTAAACGCACCACCCCCACCCCACCCCTTTTCCGCCGTTCTGAACAGATTCAGTTCCAGCAACATTTTTGTGACATCTGAAAATTGACAGATAACATTCATATCTGTGTAAAACGTTCTGATTTGACAAGCTCTTATCGGACTAACTGGTCAGCGACTACATTTATCAGTGATGCTGATAAATATGTATAGGAAAGGGATGCCATCTTCTGAGCTGCCGATGCAGGCCTTCAGTGCTGCAGCTGATAGGAGAATTGAGGCTGACCTTCAAAGCAAGCGTGTTTTAAAACAAACATGTTTATGTCAAATGGAAGGATACTGATTTTGATAAAATCAGATTGTGGACATTCTACAAAATTAACAGAGATGTTAATTAATTTAGAAGCACGACTGTAAATGAGGAATGAAGGTATATTTGCTTAACCATTTAACATTTAAAACAGCCATATCCAGCCCAAATATTTTACCTGATGATAAATGATGAGGATGATAATAATGATAGTGTATTTCAACAGGAATGTAGTAACAAATGAATTAATCAAGCCAACTTTCAAAGTGCCTTAAATATTATCAAATAATTAATTTGACTCTTAACACCACCTCTTCCCCCCCGTCTTTATGCACCTGTGCTTTTAACAGCCATTATGTGAATTCTTCAGTATATTTTGAAGGTTAATCTATGTACTAATGTCCACCAGTTTTGTTACTTTGACAATTGTTCCGTTGGTGACTATTGAATCTTATATTCTTACCTGTAATATTTAGTTGGCTTTCATTTAACTCCAGTTAGGTTTTTCTGAGAAAAATATCAAGAATTTATTGATGTCTACAAATGACAGGTGTCAGCTGTCATTTCCTACTAACCAATAATATATATTTCTTTACTACCCACAAGGGGCTAAACATAGAGGGGACAAATAAGGACAGACAAAGGGATGAAGTCGATTATATCGACCCCGGTGCATAGCTGGTACCCCGAAAGGATGAAAGCAAAGTCGACCTCGGAGGAATTTGAACTCAGAACAGAATGGCAGACGAAATACCTATTTCTTTACTACCCACAAGGGGCTAAACATAGAGGGGACAAACAAGGACAGACAAAGGGATTAAGTCGATTATATCGACCCCAGTGCGAAACTGGTACTTAATTTATCGACCCCGAAAGGATTAAAGGCAAAGTCGATCTCGGTGGAATTTGAACTCAGAACGTAACGACAGACAAAGCATTTCGCCCGGTGCGCTAACGTGTTTGCCAGCTCGCCGCCTTACTAACCAATAATATATTCCAAATAAAAGTAACACTTGTGTACCTCACAGGTGATACTGTAATTAGCATAGTTACATTGTTGGTGTTAGCAAGGGCATCCATCTGTAGAAACCATGCCACACAAACACTGGGTCGCAATGCAGTCTTTTGGCATGTTGGATCCTAGAACCATCCATCCCATGCCATAATGGAATGGTGGAACTAATATTTGTTGTTTGTACCTGAAAGATTGATCCTGAAAATTATCAGCTGCGAGTCATTATTTATATCTTTGACACTCACCAAAATTCTTTCCCCTGTACGAAAAGGTAACCCCTCCCCCCTCTCTCTCTCTCCAACTAAAGTTTGGCCTTATCTATTTGGACAGATAATTTATCATTCCTTTCTATCATCTCTGGGAATATTCCAGTTCTTTTAAGTTCTTAGACCTAAGATTCACCTGTATACATTCTCCATGGAAATCTCTAGAACTATTTTGGTAAATGCTTATTTAGCATTAATCTTCTGGCCACACACACACACACAGATGTTTTCTTTTCTTCCTACCCCATTTTCCTCTATCTCTCTCTCTCTTTCTCTCTCTCTTCTTTCTCTCTCTCTCTTTCTCTCTCTCTCTCTCTCTCTCTCCCCTCCATCAACTGACACACTTTGTTCTCCCAACTGTGAAGTATATCTCTTATACACATCTAGTTCTTGAATAGAATTGGTAAAACATTTAGCCAAGAAACCCATCTAAGTTTATTCTTTTACTTGTTTCAGTTATTTGACTGTGGCCATGCTGGAGCTCCACCTTTAGCCAAACAAATCAACCCCAGAACTTTATATATGTATACATACAACGGGTTTCTTTCAGTTTCCGTCTACCAATTCCACTCACAAGGCTTTGATCAGGTCGGCCCGAGGCTATAGAACTTACTTGCCCAAAGTGCCACGCAGTGGGTCTGAACCCAGAATTATGTGGTTGGGAAGCAAGCTTCTTACCACACAGCTATTCCTCTGCCTGTAATTTTATTTTGATTTAGAACCTACTGCTCAGTTCAGGTCAACTAAACTTGGAGAATATCTGATGGCAAGAACCACAGTTCTTCAACTAAACTTATGCCTAAAGAAGTTTACTTGATGAAAACCACATGGTTCCAGGTTCAATCCCACTTCATGACACCTTGGGCAAGTGTCTTCTGCTGTAGCATTGGGACAACCAGGGCCTTGTGAGTGGATTTGCAAGACAGAAACTGAAAGAAGCCCTATACCCATATACGCATGTATATATACATATAATTATATATTATTATAATATATATATATATATATATATTGGAAAATGTGTGAAATCCTTGGCACAGTTAGGTACATTTGAAAAATGGAAAAGAATGGTGGTTCTAACAGTTTAATTTATAATTTTTTTTCATTTTTTTATAATATAAATTTTACACTTTGGTTCATAGATCTAGTAACTTCTTTGTTAACTTGGGTGGGGAGATTTTTTATTTTTTTTAAATGCCTTGTTAACTTTTCTGGAGAACTTTGTAGCATTCCTTGTCAAATAGATCTGAAGACTTGGGGCTTTGTGATTCCATATATGGGGTTTGGGTGTGTTTGGGGTAGGGGTTGGAGTTGGTTAATCAGTATGGGAGTGAAAGTGTTGATGAAAGAGCTGAGAGAAAATGAGGAATGGTCAAAAGGAGATACTTGACTGGGGGTGGAGTTGGGAGGTGGTCTGGTGTTAAAGGAGTGTTCTATGAACCATTTGAACAGTTGACCTTTGCTGAGAAATATAATGGCCAAATATTTTTTTTTCCAAATTCTTTCTGTTAGTAATTATCTGTTTTAGGTGTGTGTCTAGTGTGGTGCTAATGAAGTGTAAGATACATGTCTTTTGATAAAAATGTTTGTGAATAGAAATGTTGTTTTTTTTTATATATTGGTTCAGGAGGGGAGGTGGGGGAAATCATGCTGGCTCCAATATTTATTTCCCTACATATAATAAACAAAAAGTATATATACATCTCTCTCTCTCTCTATATAATATATATACACACATACATATGCATACAACACACACACACACACACACACACACCATATATATATATATATATATATATATATATATATATATATACCTATTGTATGATGACAATGATAATAGATCCAAACAAATTTTTGAAAAATAACTTTTATCAAAACAAGACCCTCCTTAGAGTAGCCACCTGGTTTTGCCATTTTTAAAGGTCAATAATCAATTCATCACTTTCTATTGAAAGGACTGACCAGCTGTATAGATGTAAACAATTTTCTTCTTCTTTCTCTTTTCCATTGGCATTCTTTTCAGATACACAGGCACACACACACTCACTCACTTTCTCCCCATTCCTCACCCTCTTTTACTATCCTATATATCTCTCTCCACCCCTACACACTCAATACTATAAAAAGAGAGGAATACCCTCAAAAATAGCAAATCTGAAGAATCTACTAGAGTAGATGCAAGCGCTAATATATGATTTATAAAAACTTGTGACATATTAATAAAAATCTGTAAATGTACAACCATCCAGATCTCTGAGTACCTTATTTTTTCTAACACATATACATACATACACACATACATACAACAAAAGTTCTCAAGAAAAGTTAAAGAACATTTTTTAAAATCTCCCCACCCAAGTTAACAAAGAACTTACTAGATCTACAAATTAAAGTAAAATTTATATTATCAAACAGTTAAAATGTAATAAATTAAACTGATTAGAACTACCAGCAAAGCCATTCTTTTTCTTTTTTCAAATATATATATACATACATATTTATCATCATCATTTAACGTCCGTTTTCCATGCTAGCATGGGTTGGACGGTTCGACTGGGGTCTGGGAAGCCAAGAGGCTGCACCAGGCTCCAGTCTGTTCTCGCAGTGTTTCTACAGCTGGATGCCCTTCCTTACGCTAACCACTCCATGAGTGTAGTGGGTGTTTTTTACGTGCCACCGGCACAGGAGCCAGAGGAGGCTGGAAAACGGACACCAGTCAGGTAGCACTGGCATCTGCCACATTCGGACGGTGCTTTTTTACGTGTCACTGGCACAGGTATCTTAACTACAATTTCCATTTGATTTTTATTTTGATGTTGGTGTTGACATACTTGACTCAATAGGTCTCTTCAAGATTATATATATATATATATAATATTAATTCGAGACAAAACCACTATTTTGCAAAACAAACAAGGAAAGACTTAATCAATACATAAAATTTTAATATAATGTAAATAAACCGCCACTACAATCGTTTCATGTCTTCAAATGACATTCGTCAGGTGGATTTTCGATTTTTCAAATCAATAAATTGAAACTGATTTGAAAATCGAAAATCCACCTGACGATGTCATTGAAGACATGAAACGATTGTAGTGGCGGTTTATTTACTTTATATTAAAATTTTATGTATTGATTAAGTCTTTCCTTGTTTGTTTTGCAAAATAGTGGTTTTGTCTCGAATTAATATTATATAATATTTTACTATAAAATTGGATTTAATCCTAAATCTGATTTTTTCCCTGTAAATTTGGATTTATTCCCTAATATTTATTATTATATGATGTGTGTGTGTGTGCGTTTATGTCCCTGTAATTAAGTGGTTCGGCAAAAAAGACCGACAAAATAATTATCAAGCCTAAAAAGAAACAAGTTCTTGGGTTGATTCATTCAACTAAAATTCTTCAAAGCAGTTCTATAGTATGGCTGCAGTCCAATGACTGAAACCAGTAAAGATATAGAATTGTTGAGTCCAAATTGTTGCAGACGGATGACCACTGGTTCATTGCTTTATTGTTTTTGTTGTTGTTTCGTGTCAAGTTTAACCCCCACCATTATGTTCCCCATATGTCCAGTAATTCGGATTTACCATATTTTTTTTTATTTTTTTTGCAGTGGAACAAGAAAATGACCTCCTTGTGTGCGGAGACTGCCAGACGAACTTCCCGCTGCGGGACATACAAAAATTCATCAAACACAAAGTCCATCGCTGTAACAAGGAAAACATAAGTGTTCTGGACTCTGAAGCTGAATATGATGATGATGATGATTCTGGGACCGAGGCCATATCACAGATTGGCTCGAAGCAGCCCAGCATCTCGGCGCCGATCGCGCGCAAAGAGGCGCTGGATACGAAACACTCGCCTCGCTCGTCCGAACCGATGAAAGAACTGAACCGAACACTGGAGAGCGGTCATTCTAATAAACGCAAAGAAGAGGACAATGGAAGCCAAGATCTACGAATTAGTTTGCCTTTAAAACCAACAAAACAAGTGGCCGATGCAGAATCTAATACGACACATTCAGGTCAGTAATCAATCATTTTGTTGTTGTTGTTGTTGTTGTTGTTGTTGTTGTTTAGCCCCGGGCAACTATACTCAAAGATGCCCTAGCTATGGCCGTGCATTGTATCTTTCATTTCAGATCTATCGTATTTAACTGTAAGGGCAGGCATGGCTGTGTGGTAAGAAGCTTGCTTCCCAACCACATGGTTCCAGGTTCAGTCCCACGGCGTGGCACCTTGGGCAAGCGTCTTTTACTATATCCCCCAGCTTAGCCAGAGCTTTGTGAGTGGATTTCATCATCATCGTCATCGTTTAACGTTCGCTTTCCATGCTAGCATGGGTTGGATGAATGACTGAGGGCTGGCGAACCAGATGGCTGCACCAGGCTTCAATCTTGATCTGGGAGAGTTTCTACAGCTCTTCCTAACGCCAACCACTCCGAGAGTGTAGTGGGTGCTTTTACGTGCCACCAGCATGGGGGCTAGTCAAGGCGGTACTGGCAACAACCTCGCTCGAATCTTTTGCACATGCCACCGGCACAGGTGCCAGTAAGGTGATGGTGGCTTTTATGTGCCACCGGCACGGAGGCCAGATAGCCACTCTGGCAACGATCACACTCAGATGGTGCTTTTGGTAAATGGAAACTGAAAGAAGCCTTTCGTGTGTTTTTTTTGTCTTTGTGTATGAGTTTATCTCCTGCCACCGCTTAACTGGTGTTGGTTTATGTCCCAGTAACTTTACAGTTTGTCAAGAGTGACCGCTACAATATGTACCAGACTTAATGAAAGAATATTAACACTGGAGTCACTTGTTCAATGAAACCTTTCAAGGCAGTGCCCCAGCATGGCCACAGTCCTATGACGGACAAGAGTAAAAGGATAAAAAGAAAAGATAACCCTTTTGATACCAGAATGCCTGAGACTATCCTTGGATCAATGATACAACCCAGGGACTTAAATGATAACCACCCATCAGTTTTTCCTATTAATTTGTGTCTCAGACACCAGTTTAATATTGCTATGGTTATTTTTTTTTCTTTTACTTGTTTCAATCATTTGACTGTGGCCATGCTGGAGCACTACCTTTAGTCGAGCAAATCGACCCCCCAGGACTTATTCTTTGTGAGCCTAGTACTTATTCTATCGGTCCCTTTTGCAGAACCGCTAAGTTACGGCATGTTAAACACACCAGCATCGGTTGTCAAGTGATGTTGGGTGGGACAAACACAGACACATAAACATATACACACATATACATATATATATGCCATACATATATAGGACGGGCTTCTTTCAGTTTCCATCTACCAAATTCCACTTGCAAGGCTTTGGTCAGCCCGAGGCTATAGTAGAAGACACTTACCCAAGGTGCCACGCAGTGGGACTGAACCCATAAGCAATCTACTTACCACACAGCCACTCCTTTGCCTATGGTTATTTTATTAAATTCTTTATTTTCGAAATTAATTGGAACAAAAGCACTATAGTTTGGGAAGAAATATGGTAATGAAAGAGTTAAGTGGACACATGCGTGAACGAATAAGTTCAGAGGTGCACTTCACAGCCATGAAGTCCCAGTTTCAATCCTGCTGCATGGCATTTTGATCGAGGGTCTTTTACTGTACTTTTCGGTGGAACCAAGACTTGTGAGAGGATTTGGGGAAACAGGAACTGTATAAATGTCTGCTTAATGGGCTGTACTTGTATTTCAAAAGGAGTAGCCTTCTCAAATGCTGTGTGGGTGTGTCCTGTTGAGTCATGAGAATTATGCTAACGGTGCATGTCTTTGGAGCTGGCAGAATCATTAGCACGCCTGGCGAGATGCATAGCCGCATTTCGTCTGCCGTTACATTCCGAGTTCAAATTCCGCCGAGATCGACTTTGCCTTTCATCTTTTCGGGGTCGATAAATTAAGTACACTGGGGTCGATGTAATTGACTTAATCCATTTGTCCTTGTTTGCCCCCTCTGTGTTTAGCCCCTTGTGGGTAGTAAAGAAATAGGTACACGTCTTTAGAACACTTTGTATACCAATTCACTGTAGTCATTGCTGTTGACCAGTGTTATCTCTTTTCACTGTCCCCATGTGTCGCTCTTGACCAGTGCAGCCTTCACTCATGGTCTACATAGCTTTTGACCAGTGCAGTCTCTTATGTTACTCCGTTGGTTACAATGATGAGGGTTCCAGCTGATCTGATCAGCGGAACAGCATGCTTGTGAAATTAATGTGCAAGTGGCTGAGCGCTCCACAGACACGTGTACCCTCGGGCAGATTCAGTGTAACACAGAGTTAACAAGGCTGGCCCTTCGAAATACAGGTACAACAGAAACAGGAAGAAAGAGTGAGAGAAAGTCGTGGTCAAAGAGTACAGCAGGGTTCGCCACCCCCACCCCCCTGCCAGAGCCTCGTAGAGCTTCAGGTGTTTTCGCTCAATAAACACTCACAATGCCCGGTCTGGAGATCGAAGCCGCAATCCTACAACCGCAAGTCCGCTGCCCTAACCACTGGGCCATTGCACCTCCAGAGCAGTCTCTACTCACTGAGTGAAAACAACACTGGTCAACAGCTACCTATGCGGACACTCTTCCCCATAGGCTGCTGACCATTCTGTTCCCTCCTGCAACTATACCACCCTCCAGGGTCAACCACCATAAACAAACTCGTTATCTAAAACGGGTAAGCACCAACCACTGTGCTGTGCAGCTATTTTGCACACCTGCAATTCACTGTGCACACTGCACTTTTAGATACGATTTGTGTCACACAGTTCTCGTTTCATTCTTACATATCTACTTCACCTCGTTTTCTTTTTCTTTTTCTTTACGGTGACAGCTCGGTTGTAGCGGCGGTAGTAGTGGTGGTGGTGGTGATTTTAGTGATAGCAGCAGTACTGTAGTTAAATAGTGTTTTTCTTAAGTTTTGTTGTTGTTAATTCATTTTCTTTTTTTTTCTTTTTCTTTTTTCCTTTTTGTACTTTTGTGTCGGTTTCATTTTAAAACTGGAAATAAAATACAAGGTCGTCGTTACGATGGGAGTGTACCGTGCTGTACTGTACTGTACTGTACGTCGGGGTGGTGGTGGTGGTGGTGGTAGTGGTGGGGTAGGTCGCAGTGTTTAGCTGACACTGTTTCAGTTCGTTATTGTAATTGTCTGCTGATTAACTAATGTCGTTTTCGTGTCTTCGTGGCGCTGTTAAAAGTAATAATAATTTTTAAATTTCAACAGAGAAATCTTGCTTGTTCCTCCTAAAGAAACGGCAGCCGAGTGGGTGTTCAGCTAGAGTTTCCATTATGGAACTGTGCAATGTGAGATGCCGGGATGTGGTAGCGAGCTAGAAATCTGCCTTCTGTTGAGGCGAAAGTACATCTAGTCGTATGCGTTTTGTGTGTGTGTGTATGAGTGCACCTGTGCATGGATGTGAGCATGGGGGTGCTTTTGTGCAGATTTATATATAAACACACCGTAAAAGATCCCATGGTGCTGCCTGCATCCTAAAAACATGGCTAGCTTCTTACTGGCTTATATATCGGTATAGCTTTGCAATATCTGTTAGATCATACATATGTGTGTGTGTGTGTGTGTGTGTACATGTGTATATGTGTATGTATACATGTGTATGTGTGTGTGTGTATATATATATATATATATATATACATGTGTGTGTATGTATACGTGTGTGTGTATGTATATACGTGTGTGTGTATGTATACGTGTGTGTGTATGTATACACGTGTGTGTGTATGTATACACATGTGTATGTATGTTTACACTTGTGTGCATGTGTATGTTTACATGTGCATGTGTATGTTTACATGTGTGTGTGTATGTTTACATGTGTGTGTTTATGTGTGTGCGTGTGTATGTTTACATGTGTGCGCATGTGTGTGTGTGTATGTATGTTTACATGTGTGAATGTATGTGTATATATGCATGTATATATAGGTATGTATGTATGTGTGTGTGTGTGTGTGTGTGTATATATGTGTGTGTGTATATATATATATATATATATATGTATGTACTTATGTATGTATGTATATAATGTGTTTGTGTATATATATATTTATATGTATATATATGTGTGTGTGTGTGTGCACACACATACACACACCACACATGTATGGATATTTCATCGTCATTGTATATCCACTTTCCATCCTGGCATGGGGTCGAGGCGTCTACGCAGTTGGTGTTAGCAGCATACATTTGTAGGTACTGCCCACTCTGATAAGTGAGCAGTATCTTGTTGCTTGTGTGCCTGTGTATACATATATATATATAGGCCTATGTGAATGTCTACTTATATATATAATGTATATGTAAGTATATATATATATATATATATATATATATATATATATATATATATATATATATATATATATTATGTACGGAGTAAACACATAATGTGAAACAAGGTGGAAAAAAGAGTACTCAAATACCAGTGGTAGAGTAAGATATATATATATATATATATATTTCAATGTGTATACTCATGTGTATGTATAATATACATTGTTATATGCATGTTAGAGTGTGTGTATAGTGATATGCATAGGTTTTTTTGTGCATGTGGGTGTATTATGTATGTGTATGTATGAATTTACATGTGTATATATGTGTGTATATACATGTATGTATGCTCGTGTGTGTGATTTATATCTATATCTATATCTGTGCACATATACGTATGTGTGTATGCACTTGTGTGTGATCTATGTCTGTATCTGTGCACATATATATATATATATGTATGTGTATGTATGCATGTGTGTGTGTATATATATGTGTGTGTATGTGCGTGTGTATATCTATGTATGTATGTATGTATGTATGCATGCATGCGTGCATATGTGTGTGTCTATATACATGTATGTATGTATTATTTTTTTTTGTTCTTTTGCTTTTTTTTTTCTCCCATGTTCATTTTCCCCTGCTAACACTGGTTAGGGGTTTATGCTATTGGAGCCTTGTTTTACAACTGGAGGCCCTTCCTGGTGCCAACCCTTACCTCTTTCTCGAGTATGGGGGGGGCTCTTATTTCATACAGCCCGAAATGTACGGGGCAGGTTGAGGACCTTACTGAACTGCCAACAACAACAACACTTAAGTCATAACATTCACACACACACACACACACACACACCACAAACATTGGTTCATGCATGCTTATTAAGGGGCTTCTTCTCTGTTTCTGCTTATTAATACCATTCTGGAGCTGTAGTGGAAGATATTTGTCCCCTTGCCCAATGTGCCACAGTTTTATAATAATGAGCCCTAAACCATGGGGCTGAAATGCAAATTTCTTAGTCATGATTGTGCATCTACACACACACACACACACACATTTATATAGACTCATGTATATCTACATGTTTGTGTACATGTGTGTGTGTGCACATGTTCGTATGTCTCTCTTTCTCTCTCATTCTCTCTCTCTCTCTCTCTCTCTCTATATATATATATATATATATATATAATATATATTATATATATATATACACACACACACATACATCTACAGGTAATATAATAATAATAATCTCTCTACTGGAAGCAGCAGACCTCAAATTTAGGGAAAGGAATTAAGCCAATTACGTTGACCCCCAAAAGGATGATAGGCAAAATTTAGATCAACAGAATTTGAACTCAGAATGATAATAATAATAATAATAATAATAATAATAATATCTGTAGGTGTGCTCATGCACCTGCATACAACAGCGTATGCATGTATAGGTATGTAAATGTATGTGTGTGAGTGAATGCTTATATAAGTGTGTGCGTGTGTAATATAAGGTAGCAAATTTACAGTGTTGTTGGTCCTCACTATAATGCTCCAACTCTCTGCATCGTGGGTTCAAATCCCAACGAAGTCTAATTTGCATTTCATCTTTCTGGAATTGATGAAAATGAATACCATCCAAAAATGTTGTCTGGTTTGATTGTACACAGGATGAAATGTCTAATCGCGTTTATTGTGTCACTCTGTGCGTTTGAAGTTCAAATCCAGTCCCATCGCCAAAAGACTGTGACACTATCTCTTTTACTCCTTTACTCTTTTACTTGTTTAGTCATTTGACTGTGGACATGCTGGAGCACCGCCTTTAGGTCGAGCAAACCGACCATCGACCACTTTTGCCGAACTGCTAAGTTACAGGAACGTAAATACACCAGCATCGGTTGTCAAGCGGTGTTGGGGGGGGGGGGACAAGCATAGATACACAAATATATACACACACATACACATACTCTTTACTAGTTTCAGTCATTTGACTGTGGCCATGCTGGAGCACCGCCTTTAGTCGACCAAATCGACCCCAGGACTTATTCTTTCTAAGCCTAGTACTTATTCTATCGGTCTTCTCTTTTTGCCGAACCGCTAAGTTACAGGGATGTAAACACACAAGCATCGGTTGTCACGCGATGTTGAGGGGGGGGGGACAAACACAGATACATAGATATATACACACACATACATATATATATATTATATATACAATGGCGTCTTTCAGTTTCCATCTAACAAATCCACTCACAAGGCTTTGGTCGGCCCGAGGCTATAGTAGAAGACACTTGGTCAAGTTGCCACACAGTGGGACTGAACCCGGAACCACGTGGTTGGCAAGCAAGCTACTTACCACACAGCCACTCCTGCACCTATATCTGTCATGAGTTGTGATCAAGTGAGAGAGTTTTAGCAATTTGGAAGAAAAAAACCTATGGAAACATGGTTCCTTGAATCACTCGAAAGTTTGGCTGTGATGTGTGTGTGTGTTGCAACCAACTAGTTTTGGGGTTCAATCCTCCTGCTCAGTACCTTGGGGTATGTCTTCTTCTATAGCCCTGGGTCACCAATTGGCTCATGAGTGAATTTGCTAGATGAAAACTGTGTAGAAGCCTATTGTTTGTGTTTGTATTCATATTTGTCCTCACCACTGCTTGACAACCGATGTTGGTTTGTTTGCATCCCCACAATCCCCACAACTTAGCAATTCAACAAGAGAGATGGATAGACTAAGAACTAGACTTAATAAGAACCAGGGTTGATTGGTTTGAT
>NW_021833938.1:0-12500 GCF_006345805.1 Octopus sinensis | reverse complement strand
ACATACATGCATCCAAATATGTGCACACACATACACTCACACACGTGTACATAAACACATACACACATACATATCTGTGCACACGCATATACACACACACACATGCATACAACTAGCTCATCAAATCTTGTCAAACCATCCAACCCATGCCAGCATGCAAAACCGACATTAAAGGATGATGATGACAATGCCAAACCACACACAACACACACACACACACACACACACACCTCAGTATGAAAACAAAGGAATCCTATTAAACCACAGGTTGGGTATCATACGAGAATATATAGACAATGATCATGACACTGAAACAAAAAAAAAATAAAATAAAAATAAAAATGAAAAATAAAGAAACAAAAACAATGATCTAGATTGGACACCAGCAGAGTTACTGAAGCATGGAAGTCAGAGTGCCATAACATCACTGACCAATCTGCCTGTAATGACAGTTTTGTCTCAGAAGTGTGACAGTGAAGTGTGATAGTCAAACTGCTTAAAGGAAAGCAATACAGTTGATTGTAACAATTGGCTCGGAGTTTACATTGTTGTCGGTCTTCGGTAAGGTCTTTTGAGGTTTGCTGCTCCAGCCTTTTCATTGCTATCATGAAGAACAAGCAGGTTTCACACAAGAGCAACCAAGCCGCGAACAACATCCTCGCAATGTAGATTTATCGTTCAACAGTGTCTGGATTCGCAGCAACCCATTGTCAATCAGTTTTATTGGCTTTGAAAATGGTAAAATGGTATTATTCTGCAGCGTTCATCAAGTGTCTATCCAGCATTGTGTAAACCGAAAGCTAACAGAATCCCAGAATGCTACTACATCAAAATGTTTAGAAATATTTATTACTGTATTTTCTGGCATTCAAATCGAATTCTTTAGGCCAAACTTCACAGCCAAAAGGGTTAGGCTGACTTATACATCAAAACAACTTTGGGGGACCAAAAATTTCATGGCAAAGCAGCAGGATTTGCAAAGATGGTTACACTACATGTTTCAAAGGTTATGCTACATGTTTCAATGGTTACACTACATGTTTCTACTATGCGCTACGTTCACTTGTATGTGGAAAATGGAAGCACTAGATACTTTCACATCTTTTATAGGGTTTACCAAGGTTACGATCGAATGTCATCCTTCTTTCTTGCTAACCATTTGGTTCCATCCATGAGAATGGTGGTCTCGCAACAACCTATGTTGTGTTTGAAAGGTGACAGCACAGTATGTTGGAACATGCGTTTGTAAGCTTGTGTTTGTATAATTATCTATAGGGGCATTATTAATGCTCACATCATCTCACACACACACACATAGAGGTGTGCGTATATATATCATATACATATATACAAACACATTGAAATGTGTATGTGTGTGTTCATCATTTACAAAATCAACTATAAGCATGTTTTGTCTTTGATTTTTAAAATTTCCTTTTGAAAATAACATTGTATAGTCTTGTGTGTCTGTTTGCATATATATATATATATATATATATATATATATGTGTGTGTGTGTGTGTGTGTGACCATTCAATATGTGACTGCGTGTGTATCGTTGGCGATTCTTTTTTTCCTTCATCTTCCCTTCATTGGATCTTTCCTTTTTCTATGTTTCTGACGAAGAGCTCCGCTCGAAATGTTAAATCCTCCCTCTTTCTTTCCTTTCCTGAGCATCCAGTAACACTATACTTGTTCCACGTCCTCGCGTTGTTGCGTTTTCTCCTTGTATATATGTGTGTGTGTGTGTGTATAATCAACATGACTTTTTAAAGCCATGTATGGCATCACAAGTATATAAATCTGCACTTGCTGTAGTAAATAATAAAGATGTATATAACAGGACTCTGAGTGAAACGACATGGATTAATGACTGCTCCCTTTCAGCAGACCCTATCTTTATTTCCCTGCCGTACAACACCACACTGTGATGTCTTTAACAAAGACCTTAGCATGATATGTAACAGGATTTTTTTTTTTTTTATCAAGGATTGAAACTAGTTCATGAGGCTTCATTTGGTTGGAAAGACTTCACACTTCTCTTTTTGTATTTTTTGGATATGTTTTTTATTATTATTTTAGTGATAAATGTGTTTGTGTTTGTGTTTTGCAATGATGTGGGTGTTTGGTGGTGGTCAAAAACTACGTTAATATCTCTGGATATTCATCTGAAGAACTGCCACCGCCACGGCAGCTATATCTGGTTTTTCCTTTAGCCTGATGGCAACTGCCGAGTGACGATTGTTCTTGCATTGTGTGCGTTTATCGGTATGGTTACCAGGGCTGCCCCTATAGATTCTGTTAGGGGTCAGTGTGCATCGTAAATGTCATAAACAAAACTGCACGAATAATTCCCCATCATTTGAAACAAACAAAACGAACAAACAAATATAGATGTAATGAAGTGGGTAGTGGTGGTGATGGTGGTGTAAGGATTGATGTGGACCCTACCTCCCCCCCTTCTTCTACCCCCCCCCCACCTCTTCTACACAAACGCTTAGTTCTGATTCCCAGTGATATTTTTTTTTCCTTAATGTTAGGACATCCTAACATGTACTGCTGCAGCTGAGCTGGAGTTGTTTAAAGAACCTCTTATCTACTTTACCATTCTTTCCTCTCCTACTCAAATATCATAAATGGGGTTGGCTTTTTTTTGCTTGTTTTTTTGGGAAAGGTTTTTGTTTGTTTTGTTTTTTTACATGACACAAGCATTTTTTTACATTTTTTTTTTTTTAAGAGATTAGAGTATGCAGTTGTTTGAATTCACTGTCCAGTGTATTGCTGTTTTTTTTAGTTTTTTTTTTTTTCTTTTTGTTCTTTTTTGTGTATTGTTGGCTCTGATAGGATGTGGACTTGGAACAGTGAAGTCCTGGAATTAACATTATTATTATTATTATTATTATTAAGGCGGCAAGCTGGCAGAATCATTAGCATTCTGGACAAAATTCTTAGCAGTATTTCATCTGCCACAACATTCTGAGTTCAAATTCCACTGAGGTTGGCTTTGCCTTTCATCCTTTTGGGGTCAATAAAGTACTGGGATCGATGTGCCTATAGTAGAAAGGATTATTATTATTATTATTATTATTGTTATTGTTGTTGTGGTTTGTTGGCAGAATCATAAATACCCTGGGCAAAATGCTTTGTGGCATTTCGTCCATCTTTACGTTCGGGGTTCAAATTCTCCCTAGGTCAACTTTGCCTTTTGTCCTTTCTGGGTCAATAAGAATAAGTACCCGTTGTGTACTGGGGGTGGGGAGTGGGGGGGGGGGCTCGATGTTTTCAACTCATCCTCTCCCCCAAAACTGCAATCCTTGTGCCAAAATTTGAAACCATTATTATTATTGTTATTATTATTATTATTATTATTAATTTCTGCTGTGGTCAACTTTGCCTTTCATCCTTTCGGTGTCGATAAATTAAGTACCAGTAAAATGCTGGGGCCAATGTAATCAACTAGTCCTCTCCCACCAAAATTTCAGACCTTGTGTCTATAGTAGAAAGGATTATTATTATTATCATTATTATTATTATTATTATTATCATCATTGAGGCAATAAGCTGGCAGAATCATTACCAAGCCAGAAAAATGCTTAGCAGCATTTCTTGCAACCTGACATTCTAAGTTCAAATGCTGGCAAGGTCGACTTTCCTTTTCATTCTTTCAAGGTCAAAAAAATAAATAGCAGTAGTGAACTGGGGTTGATGTAATTGACTTAGACCCTCTCTTCCCCCCCCAAAAAAAAATTGCTGGCTTTGTGCCAAAATATGAAACCATTATGTTATGATTTGGTTTTGCTTTAATTTATATGAATTGCCCCCAAATCTCAACAAAAGATGTCAAAAGATATGTATGTATGTATGTAATTGAAAAAATTCATTATAGGTATAAAAATACCATAAACAAGTATAAAAATGGAGAAAATATGTTAAAATCAAAATTGAATTTAATACAAAATTGAATTCAGTACATACGCATGTTTCAAACGACAATACAAATATTTAAGAAAAATTTATAATAATGATAATTATAATTAAAATTATAACTAAAGTTATGCGTTGTCATTCTCATCAGTGTGAAGAATTTTTAGGAAGAACATCAAAAAAGTTCTTAATAAAAATTCAATAAAGAAAATCAGATGCGGTAATAGGGAAAAATTAAACCGGATATCTACAAACAAGTTATATAAGGGAAAAATAATAATAATAATAGTAATAATAATAAGAGAGACGAAAAAGAAAGACATATCAATGTGTATGCAAGTCTATTTGTACAAAAAGGCTATAACTTAAATCAGAGTGTGTATCGGGGTGGGTGGGGGGAATATTCTGATTACTGATCCCCTTGTATTTTCTTTTACCAAAGTCAGGAACTTTTCAGCCCCCACCTCATATGTTGAAGGAATATTATATAAGATAAGATAATGCAAATGGATTACTTGATTCCATATAAGGAAGTTCTATGTCTGTGTCTGCAGCTGTAGAACAATTGTAGTGCGGTTATAATACTCCGGGCAGCCTGTGGGTGTATAGCAATTGTGAAGGGTCTTCTAATGCAGAATAAATTCCCATTTCGTAGATGTAACAGAGTGAATCAAGGTCTGAGAGTTTCATGTGTTGGCCCTTTATAAGGACCAATGCACAAAATTCTTCGACCTTGAATCACTCTGTTACTTCTGCTAAACATTAATTTTTTTTTTTTTTCTTTCTTTTGCAAACACTAGTTACCACCATCTGATGATACATTATGTATTTTAAATGTTACGTAAGCTGTCTGAGTCAGAAAACATTCCTGTTCCTGATCATGACAATGCAGGGGAGGCCCTAACCCTATTAAGTGAAAATCCTGCCCTTTCTGCAGTTAGCCCTTCAGTTGTTTTTCAAGCAAGGCTAGAAATATTATTTTTTTTAGCAAAAGAACTTAGAATTAGTTCCTGGTGTGTTTTACCATTTACTAAATGCCTTGTCTTTGAGTTAAACCAGGTTTTCCCCAACTCCAGATGACAATGCTTTAACTATTAGCTAGAGCTCTGCTGCCCCACCAATTGTCATCATCATCATCATTTTTAGCAACATCTGTTTTTCTGTGCAAGAATGGTTTGTATATGTCTTGAGTGCATCATCTCTCCATGTGTCTTAACTAGACATCATACCACCAGAAATACCCAGACATTTAAGGTTCTCTGTATATGCCAACAGCTATTTGATTTTCTCTTTATAACTTTCCCTACTAACCAAAACTGTTTCTACTCAGCATTTGTAATCTGTTTCCATTATCACACACACACACACGTGTGTATGTGTATGAATGTATTTTGGTATGTATGTTTATATGTATATACAGATATATGTATGCATGTATGTATGTATAAGGTGATAACACTAATGTATACGCTTCTGTGATAAATGTACTCCACTTTGTTGTTACTCAATCCTTGAATTAACAGGATGCTTAATTATTGTCAATTAGTAAACATTAATTGGTTAATTCATGAAGTGTTACAAAGACAACAGCCTGGATCTGAAAGATTGCTATTTTCATGTATAAAGGGCTCACACACAAGCACATGGAGCAGGTAAGGGGTCTGTTGAAATGGCAGCCACTCAACTCATTCCGTAATTCACATTCTACAAACTATATCCAGTTGAGTGCCTCTTGATTCCTTGAGGTCCTTCTAACTC
This sequence comes from Octopus sinensis, assembly GCF_006345805.1. Lineage (NCBI taxonomy): Eukaryota > Metazoa > Mollusca > Cephalopoda > Octopoda > Octopodidae > Octopus > Octopus sinensis. The sequence goes on along the minus strand of NW_021833938.1, from coordinate 6,818 downwards.
CTAATAGTTACTGTCATGCCATAAAACCACTCCTTAACAACAGCGTTTCTCAACCGGGGTTCCACAAAAGGTACCTAGGGTTTCCATGAGAAAGAGTGAGATAAGCTAATGCTAATTTCATGGTTGTAGTATTACTATACATACACGACATATTATTGGTTATTGTAATATAGACATCATCTTATCTACCCTATTGTTATCAGATAAATATAACAATCATATATATATATATATATATATATATATATGTTGCCATGATAGATCGTTAGCCACTACACACATTTTTTTTATCTCCTTGTTTTTTCTGCGTCCCTTTCTGTAGAAGAGCGTAGGCTCAAAATGTAAAAGACTTTTTCTATGCCTGAGCGTTTTACTAATACATCTGTTTGTTTTGTACACCACCTGTCTTCGTCTTGTTTTTTTCATAAAACTCTCCCTAGATATTTACCACATGAACTACAATGAAAAGAATATGAGAAAGATATGGTATATAATTTTTTTTGTGCAGGGATTCCTTGAGACATGTAATTTATTTTAAGGGTTGCACAAGGGTAAAACAGTTGAGAAACTCTGACCTAATCATTAGGCCACAAGCCTTCCCATAGACTGTTATTCAGTTTAAAATCTATTTAATCCACTTGTATAGTTCTTACCCAGGAGTATTCACCTGTGAACCAATCCTTCTCCGCCCACAGATTCTTTAGAAGCTCTCAGATCTCATCCCATTCTATTCTTTTCCCATTTCTCTTAGCAATGTTGTTACAGAATTAACCCTTTTGTTACCATATTTATGTTGAGATACTCTGTGTTTCTTTCAATTAATTTTAAATATAACAAAGAATTAGTAAAATAATTTAGTTTATCATTAAGCTAGTGTTAGGAACATAAATTGTGACTTAGGTTTGATGGAGGATTTTAATTCAGAACTTATGAAAACAAGGCATTTGTACTACAGAGCCAGAGGCGTTTCAGGTGGGTTGGTATCAAAAGGGTCAATAGCATTTTTGTTGTATTGAAGGTCTGTCCAAAAACCTATTAAACTGTTCATAGGTGAATCTTGGTTTCCTTCTCATTCCTGGTAGTGCTGCCAATCTTTTGCGACTGACCAATCACATAGCATAATGGGCAATGTGATGGTCCACCCTTCTCCAGAAACCCAAAGTGGGTAATTAGTCCCTGCCTGTGGCCATTTACCCCTGAACATATTAGAAACATGCAGCAGTATATCCAATTCGTCTCTGGTCCAGCATCTCTCCACTCGTGGCTCTCACTTCCAAAATAACCTTTGACATTTTTTCACACCTTCAGGAACTCTCTTCCTGTCCATGTGTTCTTCCTAAACAAGAACACCAGTGGATATAACCGCTCCCAAGCATTCCTTTATACCGTATATTTCCATCCTTAGGTGCTGATACGGTTATAAGCAGCGCCCCTTTTTTTTTTTTTTTGCCTTGGAGTAAATGTTTGTAGAAATATTCCAAAAGCCACTCTCCCACACACACATACACACGCAATTATCTCCCGTTTTCTAGTTATGTCCCTTCAACACTGCAATAAGTCTACCCTTCATTCTAGCAGTTGATTATGGCTAAATGTAGGATGCCGCGTTTGCACAGTAACTGCAGTTTCTGCACTACATGCACCAGCGCTGGCAGTTGTCTGTCAGCCTATCATTGTACACGTACCTCCCCCTCCTCCTCCAGATCTCTGTGTATATTCTAACTGTCACTCACTCACTCACTCACTCACTCACTGTCTCTCCATCTCTCTTTACTCCCCTCAAACCCTCCCTCTCGTTAATTTCCTCATTTATCAGCCTTTCTCTCTATTCTTCTCCTATATTTTTAATTCTTATTGTTTTCCTTGTCATCTCTCCTTCTCTCTTTCTCTCTCTCTCTCTCCACACACACACACACAATGAATGTGTAGATATGTGTGAGTATATATATATATATATATATATATCTCGTCATCCCATCACCAGTAATATACAGCCTTGTCCACATCTTCCAAAGTGGTTTTGTTCTGCTATTCATCCTCACGGTACATGAATATCTCCACATCTCTGCTCCTCATCTTGTTACTTACACATATGTAAAACGTCTATCACTCTATCTATCCATCCATCCTTCTATCTATCTATCTATCTATCTATCTATCTATTTATCTATCAGTCTATCTATCTATCTATCTGTCTGTCTGTCTGTCTTTTTATCTATCTATCCATCTATCTATTTATCTATCTATCTATCTGTCTACCCATCTATCTATTTATCTATCTATCCATCTATCTATTTATCTATCTATCTATCTATCTGTCCATCTATCTATTTATCTATCTATCTATCTATCTGTCCATCTATCTATCTATCCATCCATCTATCTACTATCTATCTATCTGTCCATCTATCTATCTATCCATCCATCCATCCATCTATTTATCTATCTATCTAACTGTCCATCTATCTATCTATTTATCTATCTATCTAACTGTCCATCTATCTATCTATTTATCTATCTATCTATCTATCTCTGTTTTCTCTTTCTGTCTATTCATCTCTGTCTATCTACCTAGTTGTCTGTCTATCAATCTACCTATCTATCTATCTATCTATCTATTAATCTATATATCTATCTATCTATCTGTGTATCTCCCTTTATCAGTTTGTGTGTGTGTATATATATGTGTGTGTGTGTGTAGGCAGGCATAACTAATTGGCTAAGAAGTCCATTCCCCAACCATATAATTCCGGGCTGGATAAGTTGACCAATGCCTTGTGAGTAAAATTTCGTAAGCCCAATCTGTGTGTGTGTTTGTGCTTGTACTTGCATACATCTACATTTGTGTGTGTGTGTGTGTGTGTGTGTGTTTGTATGTTTGTGCTTGCATACATATATGTGTGTGTGTGTGTGTGTCCGGGTTCCCGCACACCATTTGTTCAGTTAAGTGTTTGCTAATACATTCTCTGCAAACCTATCAACATAGCAATCACTGCTGTAGTTGACGATGTCAGTTTTATGGGGGGACACACAGTTGAAATATTGATGTACACAGATGAGAGTTTAATGCCGTTACATGAGGGGGGGGCTGTGGTGTATGTGTAGGTGCGGTGAGGTGGGATGTGATGCAAGATACATGTTGGTGTTGTGGTTGCTTAATGTAGTGAGCGCCAGTGGTGGGGGGGGGGGCTTCGGTAATGTGGTCGAGTATGAAATAATATATTAAGGCTCTTAGAAATTCCAATATGATTGGTTTTAATTTGTACCAAGACCCACGATAATATTCTGATAATATTTGAATTCATTTTGTTTTTTGTTTTTTCTTAACTCTAGTGCTTTCTATCTGTAAGTGTAACCTTGACCAAGTTGCTGGTCAGCTAAGTTCATGTTGGAACTGATCCCGCTGGACATTGATGAAAATGATCAGCTTGTGGGGGTGTGGCTAATGGACTGGTCAGCTAAGTGATCAGTTGAGTGTGGCTGTTCTCAGACTGGTCAGCTGGGTGTGGCTGTTAGACTGGTCAGCTGTGTCTATTGTGGGATTGGTCAGTTGAGTGTGGCTGTAGGAATGGTCAGCTAGATGTGATTGCTGCAGGACTGGTCAGTAAGGTGTGGCTATTAGACTGATCAGCTGTGTCTATTGTGGGATTGGTCAGCTGAGTGTAGCTGTTGGAATGGTCAGCTAGATGTGATTGCTGCAGGACTGGTCAGCTGGGTGTGGCTTTTAGACTGGTCAGCTGGGTGTGGCTTTTAGACTGGTCAGCTGGGTGTGGCTATTAGACTGGTCAGCTTTGTCTATTGTGGGATTGGTCAGCTGAGTGTAGCTATTGGAATGGTCAGCTAGATGTGATTGCTGCAGGACTGGTGTCAGCTGTTGTCAGACTGGTCAACTGTGTATGGTTGTTTGTAAGATTAGTCAGCTGGGTGTGGCTGTTGCTAGACTGGTCAGCTGAATGTGTATGGCTGAAGTACTAGTTAACTGAATGTGACTACTGAAAGAGACATTAGCTGGATACAAACTAAGAGGGAATGACCAGGTGGGTGTGGCTCCGATAGAATTTCAATATTCAATATCTTGCATAAATTCTTCATTATTTTAAAAATTAATTGAGACAATTAATTGAGGCAGAATTTGTTAGCATGCCAGATAAAAAATACTTAGCGACATTTTTTCGGGGTTTACATTCTGAGTTCAAATTCTGGGTTGGTCCCCTCCCACAAAATTTCAGGGCTTGTGTATATAATAGAAAGGGCTGTTGTTGTTAGCACAGTGGATATCAGAATTAGAAGGGTGTAAACTGAAATCCTTTAACCCTTTCGTTACTGTATTTATTTTGAGATACTCTGTATTTCTTTCAGTTAATCTTAAATATAACAAAGAATTTAGTAAAATAACTTAGTTGTCATTAGGCTAGTGTTAGGAACATAAATTGTGACTAAGGTTTGGTGGAAGATTTTTAATTCAAAACTTATGAAAATTAGACATTTGTACTACAGAACCAGAACCGGTTTCAGCCGGGTTGGAAATAAAAGGGTTAACCCTTTTGTTACCATATTTCTGTTGAGATGCTCTGTGTTTCTTTCAATTAATTTTAAATATAACAAAGAATTTAGTAAAATAGCTTAGTTATCATTAATCTAGTGTTAGGAACATAAACTAAGATTTTTTTAAATTCAAAACTTATGCAAACAAGACATTTGTACTACAGAGCCAGAGGCGGTTTCAGGTGGGTTGGTAACGAAAGGGTTCAAAGTATTGTCCCCTTATATTCTCATTTCAAATCTCGCTGGGGGTGGACTTGACCATTCATCCTCCCGATGGGGGGGGGTTACCATTAAAATAACGGCAACGAAATACCAGAAATCTTCTCTCGCGCTCCTTCCTCTGTCCCTACATCCAAATCCCCCCATTAGTAATATAATTGTTATATTGCCAAAGGTTTTATAATATTGTAACTTGAATATCCACCTTTTCATAGCATACTTTCTGACACCTCCAACATGGCCGGCTGGCTGGCTGGCTGGCTGGCTGGCTGGTTGGCTGGTGGGTGGGTGGGTGGAACAGTTGTTTGTTTCTTTACTTAGTCATAGCTGTGTAGCTGTCGGCTGTGACTGCAACCAGTTCCATCTGGTTCTTTACCTCTCTGTCTTCTTAAGCAGCTGTAATTAACATAAAATCCTTCCACCAAATATCTTCACTCACACACACACACACTTGCATGTGTGTGTACGTAATATGCTAGTTCTTTGTATAGTGCGGGTATGGAATGAGAATATGGACAACAGAGGTTTAGGTGCTTTTGTTGTGTGTGTGTAACTACTTGGACACAAGTTAATGCTGATGATTATGTGTGTGAGAGTATTTTTATATGTGTGTGTATTTTTGTATTTATGTGTATATATATATATGTGTGTATGTGTATATATATATATGTGTGTATGTGTATATATATATGTATGTGTATATGTGTATGTGTATATATATATGTATGTGTATATGTCTATGTATGTAGGTATATATTATATATGTATGTGTGTATGTATGTATGTATATGTATATTTGTGTATATATATATATATGTATACGTATATGTCTGTGTATCTGTATGTATATATGTGTGTGTGTGTGTATGTCTGTTATGTGTGTGTATGTATATACATACATGTGTATGTGTATATGTGTTTGTGTATATATACATGTGTATGTATGTGTGTGTATATGTATCTATGTATGTATATATATTATATATATATATATGTATGAGTATATGTATATGTGTGTGTGATGTATATAGAGAAACACACACATACGCATATTTTTTTGTTATCATCCATAAGATATCAAGTTTGTTTACTGTTCGCATGTATTGATCTGTGTGATTGGAAGCATTTGACTATTGGACACAATTAGCTTGAAAGCAATGCCACCACAACTGCAAAAAAAAAAATGAGAAAAAAACGCCTGTGATGGATGATGAGGAGGAGGAGGAGGAGGCAGGATAGGGTAGGGAGATGAACTGCACTTTCTGCTTCATGTCCATCTTCATAAGAATGGGTTTCGTGTTCCCTATCACCAGATTTAGCCAAACCCTCTGTCAGACAAGTGTGAAAACCGTTTTTTTGTGTATTGGATATAGGTTTTGAAGCAAGTACATCTTTTTTTTTCATATATATATATATTAGATATAGGTTTTGAAGTGTGTATGTGTCCGCCTAAGTATATATATATATATATGTATGTGTGTGTGTGTGTATATATGTATGTGTGTGTGTGTGTGTATATATGTATGTGTGTGTGTGTGGTGTGTGTGTGTATATATGTGTGTGTGTGTGTGTGTATATATGTATGTGGTGTGTGTGGTGTGTGTTCTATGTGTGTGTGTGTGTGTGTATATATGTGTGTGTGTGTGTGTGATATGTATGTATGGGTGTGTGTGTGTGTATATATGTATGTGTGTGTGTGTGGTGTATATAGTATGTAGTGTGGGTTGTGTATATGTATGTGTGTTGTGTGTGTGTTGTATATAGGTTTGTGTGTGTGTGTGTGTATATGTGTGTGTGTGTGTTGTATATATGTGTGTGTGTGTGTATATAGTATGTGTGTGTGTGTGTGTATATGTGTGTGTGTGTTGTGTGTATAGTGTGTGTGGTGTATATATGGTGGGTGTGTGTAATAGGTTATGTGTGGGTGTTGTATATATGTGTGTGTGTGTATATTGTGTGTGTGTGTGGTGTGTGTGTGTATGTGTGTGTGTGTGTGTGGTGTGTGTGTGTGTGTGTAGGCATAAAAAGCAGAGCCTCTGCAATTTGGCATCCAA
>NW_021833937.1:5000-57328 GCF_006345805.1 Octopus sinensis | reverse complement strand
GGTTCAAAGTCTCCCTTGACCACAAGTGGCCTGAACTCTTTACATGAACACCACCCTGTACCTAACTCCATGTCCTCCTACATGGCCTTGCTTTTTGAGCCAAAAAATTAACTTAACTTATCAGTGAACTAAACACCTCATATTCTACACACACACATATATATACGACGGGCTTCTTTCAGTTTCCGTCTACCAAATCCACTCACAAGGCTTTGGTTGGCCCGTACCAATTAGTTTAGATCTTTCATCTCAATCGAAAGAGAGGGGCTTTCTCCGTCCAGGTTGCGGATCCGTGGAATAAGCTGCCGGACGAGATAGTGAAGATGCCGACGACCGCTCGGTTCAAAGTCTCCCTTGACCACAAGTGGCCTGAACTCTTTACATGATCACCACCCTGTACATAACTCCATGTCCCCTTACATGGCCTTGCTTTTTGCTTTTTGAGCCAAAAAATTAATTAACTAACTAACTAACTAGCATACTTACATAACTACACACACACAAGCATCTCTTGATCTCCATATGTAAATACTACTTACTGTTGTTGTGTTATAAATGTAATAGCGCTGTGATTGAGCGTTGCTATGACAGCGGTTGTCACAAAATGGGCCACAAGGAGCAGAAGGGCAACGAGATGACCGAGTTTAGCCGATCTGAAAGAGACAACATCAAAAACACATTGAGAAATGCATATCACCTTTTTTTCTCTTTAATAATAATAATGAAATTAATTGTATACAGTGCTCAGGTGCACCACAACTTGTCAGACAGTGCATATAAAGTACATGCAGTAATGTACAAATGTCTGGGAAGTGAACAATGTATGAGTCAGATACATGCCTGTGTGTGTATGGAGGGGAGGAGAAGATCAGGTGTAGTGTTGGCGAATCTCAGGAAGCATGGAAATCTTGAAGGATGCAGTGCTCCGACAACTAACAACTGATGCCGGCAGTTTGTTCCATGCTTTAGCGTGTGTATGGAGGGGAGAAAATCAAGTGTAGTGTTGGCGAATCTCAGGAAGCATGGAAGTTTTGAAGGATGTAGTGCTCCGACAACCAACAACTGATGCTGGCAGTTTGTTCCATGCTTCAGTGTGTGTATGGAGGGGAGAAAATCAAGTGTAGTGTTGGCGAATCTCAGGAAGCATGGAAGTTTTGAAGGATGCAGTGCTCCGACAACCAACAACTGATGCCGGCAGTTTGTTCCATGCTTCAGCAACTCACAGCGTGAAAAAATGTTTCCTGAAGTCATGGGAGGAGCTGTGCTGTTTTCTGACTTTGTAAATATGTCCACGGGTGTTAGACAGGTGGAGTTTGAAAAGGTGCTCAGAGTTATTGTTTGTAAGATGGTTAATAGTTTTATGGGTGTCTGCCAAGTCAGCTGCCAGACGTCGGATTTTCAATGTGTCCATGCCCAGGGAAGAAGTAAGGCGTTCAGGATATGGCAAATGCCTGATGGAGGGTATTCTTTTGGTTGCACGTCGCTGAACAGCTTCCAGACGATTGATATCCTGAGCAAGATAGGGGTTCCAGACCGGTGATGCAAATTCCAGGTGAATTTGTTTTGGTCTTGTAAGCTATTTGGTGACCCTGTCAGTGCTGGTGCCATGTGAAAAGCACCCAGTCCACACTGTAAAGTGGTTGATTCTAGGAAGGGCATCCAGCTGCCAGAACAGTCACAGATGTCTGGTGAGCTCACTGCCCCATCATCGTAGGCCCTAAGCTTTAAACACTGAGCCCTGCACCTTCACCCATTGTGTGTGTGTGTGGGGCTGTGTGGTAAGTAGCTTGCTTACCAACCACATGGTTCCGGGTTCAGTCCCACTGCGTGACACCTTGGGCAAGTGTCTTCTGCTATAGCCCCGGGCCGACCAATGCCTTGTGAGTGGATTTGGTAGACGGAAACTGAAAGAAGCCTGTCGTATATATGTATATATATATATGTGTATATGTGTGTTTGTGTGTCTGTGTTTGTCCCCCTAGCATTGCTTGACAACCGATGCTGGTGTGTTTACGTCCCCGTCACTTAGCGGTTCGGCAAAAGTTACCGATAGAATATGTACTGGGCTTACAAAGAATAAGTCCCGGGGTCGATTTGCTCGACTAAAGGCGGTGCTCCAGCATGGCCGCAGTCAAATGACTGAAACAAGTAAAAGAGAAAAAGAGAGTATATATGTGTGTGTGTCAGGTCACTTTCGAGTGCTACTGGTAACATGTAACCCAGTACAACCTGTTGCATGGTCGGGCCATCGGCAACTAAACCGGCAGCCCCACCAAGCTCGCTTGGTGAGGAGGGTGTTTATTGGACACCCTGCGGGATGAAAAACAAAACCCGTCAAAGGGCGGAGGAACTCTTGAGAGTCAACGGCCATCCAATAAATGTCTTAAGGCTGTATCATGCGCGGGGACATAGAAATAATCGGACTGAATACCCGATCGTGCGGTTAAATCATTGGGAGTGAAGGACTCCTAGCCTTTGTCAGGGCATCCTTCTAGGAGAAGGTAACTCATGTATCTGGGATAACTCCAACATAAAACCTGCGGCTCAGTGGTTACCGATGATGTTGACTTGTTCTTCTTTTCGGATTATGGCTGCTGTTGCTTAGTGAGTGGGATTGACTCAGTGCACAGCTTTTCCTCACTTAAAAAAAAATCTTCTTGTACAGGTATTGCACGATAACAACATTATTCATGATTGTTGCTAGTGCTGTGAGTCTCAACTGAATAGCTGGCTGTAGTCTTAAAAAGCAAATAAAAGTCACATTCGATCACAGCACCAATAACAGTTAAGCTTCGTGCAATGGCCATACTCGATAACGAGGGGGCAGCCATCATATATATATATATATATCATTATCATCATATATATATATGTATATACTAGCAGCTAAGCCTGGTTTCACTTGGTCCGTTTGGATGACGTGGTCGGGATGATTGACGTATTTGTACATAGACTGTTTCTGAGAGCAGATGAGGATGGTGACAACGATTTAAAGGCAGTGAAATCCACCCTGATCCTGCTAGGGTACAACTATCTTGAGGGCATTGCCCTGCCACTGAGAGATGTTCTGTTTCTCCCTAGCTGAATGTCCCACACTGTCCCTTAACCCTTTTGTTACCATATTTCTGCTGAGATGCTCTGTGTTTCTGTCAATTATTTTAAATATAACAAAGAATTTAGTAAAATAACTTAGTTATCATTCAGCTAGTGTTAGGAACATAAATTGTGACTAAGGTTTGGTGGAAGATTTTAATTCAAAACTTATGAAAACAAGACATTTGTACTAAAGAGCCAGAGGTGGTTTCAGCCAGGTTGGTATCAAAAGGGTTAAGAATTGTTTCTCTATTCTATATCTTAACCCTTTTTGTTACCATATTTCTGCTGAGATGCTCTGTGGTTTCTGTCAATTATTTTAAATATAACAAAGAATTTAGTAAAATAACTTAGTTTCATTCAGCTAGTGTTGGACTAAATTGTGACTAAGGTTTGTGGAAGATTTTATTCAAAACTTATGAAAGAAACATTTTACCACAGAGCCAGAGCCGGTTTTGCCAGTTGGTAATGAAAGGGTTAATGCTTCTCAGCTCTGTTAATTCTGTAAGGTGTGAGTGTGGAGGGGGGAGAGATTACTTACTTGTAGAGGGGAATAATAATAAGGGGGCTGATCCAATAGAACTGCATGTCATTGGCCAGGTACCAGCTCCATCCCATACACTGCAACATAACAACAACAACAATAATAATAATGATAATTCGTTCGTTTATTGGCCACATAAAGGGACAAAACACAGGACGAAAGTTACAAAGGGTTTTGTCCGTTTGAAAAAGGTCCATGTACAAAAGCAGGATGACAACGAAATATAAGTAACAATTAAAACTCCCAATAGGGGGAGGCGCTTCGAAAGGGTTACGTGGGAAAACCCATAAAAGCCACGGGAGCCTGGTCAAAAGGGGGATAGAGAGCCCCTTTCTCCTTTTATAATACTTTTTTATACTACATAATATCTAACCCATAAAAGCTATGGGAGCCTGGTCAAAAGGTGGGTAGAGAGCCCCTTTCTCATTTTATATTACCTTTTAATTCTCACAGGTGTATCCTCAGAATTGGTCCGTTCATACTGACCATTCTTCCAGACATTCACCCACTTTCAATAAACTTGCTACCAGACATCACTTCCCTCTCTACTCTCATCTTCCTTTTCAAGTGAAACTTGACAAAGTTGACGAGGCCTTGGCCAAAGAGGAAAGTGTCTGACCTTAGCCCTTTCAAACGGGTCCACCATACCACCTCTCTCGCTACAGCCACTAGGCAAAGGAAAACTGCCTTGCCCTCCTGGTTAAAGGAGGTCGGCGGGGCAATCCTCAACTTAATCCGTTTGTCTGTCCTTGTTTGTTCTCTCTGTGTTTAGCCCGTTGTGGGTAGTAAAGAAACAGGTATGGCATATGGTATTAGAGTCTTTTTGTGGGGTGGACGGCAGGGGAAGCTATACAGGGTAGATAGGGTGGGTGGTGGTGTTGGGGTTGGGGGTGGATGATGGTTAAGTAGACATCAACTTACCATATTTTTTGAGGCGTTGGGCATAAAATTGTTGATGTAGAAAAGATTGTAATACCAAGAATTTTTGCAGAAGTCCTTCTCGAGTCCCTGCGGGGGCCAGAAGGGGCCGTGTCCCATGTATCGGAACAAAGGTATATAGAGCATCATCAAGAGCATGTAAGGCGGCGTCAGACTGAAGAAAGACAAAAACATCAATTTAACTTGCATTCTATACACAACTAGCAGTATCGCCCGGCGTTGCTCGGGTTTGTAAGGGAAATAACTATATAAGCATGTTTAGAGAGTTACTTCCCTTATATAAGCCGAGCAAAAATCATTAAAAATGATGGTAAATTTTTTTTTTTAATCGTTGACTCATCGTAGACATTTTTAGTTACTTTCCTTATATAATAGTGAAAAAATGCATTAAAATGGAAAAAAATGATGGTAAAATTTTTTTTTAATCGTTAACTCATCGTAGACATTTTTAGTTACTTTCCTTATATAATAGCGAAAAAATGCATTAAAATGGAAAAAAATGATGGTAAATTTTTTTTTAAATCGTAGACTCATCGTAGATGCGCGCTAATACCCAGAAGGGCTCGATATGAATCACGACTATAGGATACCCGGTTTTGGTTAAACTGCACCACAAAATGTGGGAGTAGTTAGGAATCTAAATCGGAGGAGACAGAGTCTCACACACACAACCTCAAATTTATATATAAAGATGGTAAACAATGTATTATATTGGGTTGTCCGGAAAGTGCGTGCCGATTTTTAATTAACCAAATATGAACCATTTTGTTGCACAATGCGTCTCCATCTTTCCTTTAACTTGAAAATACCCTCTTCCCAGATTGAGGTGTCTCGGAAGGGTAAGTCGAAAGATAAGCTACTGTAAATCGGCACAAACTTTCTGGACAACCCAATAATAATAATAATAATAATAATGGTTTCAAATTTTGCCCCGAGGGCAGCATTTTTGAGGGATTGATGGCCTGCACTGCTCTCTCACTCAATAATAATAATAATAATAATAATAATGGTGTGGGAGGTACTTACCGCCAGAATCGATGGATGTAGAAGTAGAACCAGTTCATCTTGCCTCCATTGGCTTTCATGGCCCTTAGGGTACTGTAAGAGACTAGGAGACCACTGTAGAGGAAGAATGAGAGGCAGTGAGTGTTGTGAGAGAGGGGGGTGAATAGGTAGGTGACAGAGAAGGGTGGAGGGGTGTGGAAATGATGGAGAAGGGGGTAGTGGGAGGTAGTTGATAGAAAGGAGTTGTAGTGGGAGGCAACTGTTAGAGGGAGGGTTAGGGAAGGGGATGAGGAGAAAGAAGGAGGTAGTGAGAGAGGTGGGACAGAGAAGGGTGTAGTGGGAGACAGAGGTGGGGGATGGTTGCGGTGGGAGGTAGGTATTGTACAGACAAGTCTAACACACACACACACACACATACAGCCCATCATACACACACACACTTATTAAAATCAAAAAATATTAAATGCTAATGATGGTGTTAGTGGTGGTGATAACAATGATAGTGATGGTGGTGGTGTTGATGATTATGATAATAATGCTAATGATAGAAAAGCCAAGAACAATAAAGGTGAGATGATGATGATGACAGTTTTCTGCTTACCTCAGTAAGAAAAATGAGTCGACAGAGACCAGGGCGTTGGCGATAGCCTGGAATGCAAATCCTTTGATAATGTCGTAAGAAATTGTAGGGTTCACTGTGAACAGACAAAGAAATATAGGCCAGACTTGTACTAAATCATACAAAACAACATCCTATGCATTGCACAACTTTCCAGACTTTAAGAAACAAAACATATTCTTTTATTCTTTTACTTGTTTCAGTAATTTAAGTGTAGCCATGCTGGAGCACCACCTTAAAGGGTGTTAGTCGATCAAATCGACCCCAGGACTTATTCTTTGTAAACTTTGTTCTTATTCTGTCAGTCTCTTTTGCTGAACCACTAAGTTACGGGGACATAAACACACCAACATCATTTGTCAAGCGATGGCAGGGGGACAAACACAGACACACAAATACATGCACATATATATATAATATATATATATATATATAGTAAAGAAAATAAGATGGCTAGCAGCAGGTTTGTTTCGCCTCATACCGAAGGAATTAGAAATGACAGTCAAAGACCGTTTTTTTCCATTTTCTATAAGTGGAGATTCAAAAACGAAGGCCCTTACGGCTCACATACACACAAACCGGAGTGGCAAATATACGAAAGCAGTCACTTACCGTTAATAGCGAACACCGTGTTTCTGGATCACAAACATAGAAAGAGTAGTTTGAATTCCGTCATCACGCCATATTCGATAGCTTACCAAATGCACCAGCCCTCACTTCTGACCCGCGACATCAGATAGTGGGGGGAAGTGCGCAGATGTTAAAACTAAGTAACGACTGAGAAGTAAATTTTCCCTCCAAAATTCTGCCATGCGCTCCTTCTGGGTAATCGTAATGGAATGAGGAATCCACATGGTAATGCAATAAAAATGGTAAACAATTTTCCTGTGGTTTTTTCATGTAACCAACAATTATTTACCGGTAAATTTCGGTATGTAAATACGACAAATTAATTGTCAGGACCTTTGTAAGGTTCAGTATATAGTAAAGAAAATAAGATGGCTAGCAGCAGGCTGTTTCGCCTCATACCATATATATATATGTGTGTGTGTATATATATATATGTGTGTATATGTGTATATATATGTATATATATGTGTGTGTGTGTGTATATGTGTATATATATGTATATATATATATATGTGTGTGTGTGTATATGTGTATATATATGTATATATATATATATGTGTGTGTGTATGTGTATATATAGGTATATATATATGTGTGTGTGTGTATATATATATATATATATTATATAGTCAAAATAAGCAACAGGATATCAAGTAGTGATGCAGTGAGACATTTTCAAGGGGGTCCATTTAATTGAACAATGCAATCATTACATCAATTTAAATGCAGTGCCATCTTCAGCTGCACAAATACATAATTGGAATTTTAACAAGTAGGACACATTAATATAATTTTTCTCAAATATTTTAATAGAGCAAGAAGATGGAAGAAATTCATGTTGTCGCTATTGTAGCTAAGAATAGACTACGCTTCCAAGAATCGTATGAAGCCTATTGGGGTCATAGTATTGTAAGAGATTGTGATTGCCTGAAAGCAATGAAGAACTAAAAGAATCATCCATAACTTGCAGTAAGCAACATTTATTAAACGTTATTACTGTTATTTCTTTATTTTATGCAAACAAAATGCACAAAAAAGCTACACGTTTGCATTATGTTATATATACAATAATAATAAAAGACGTTACGTATACATTTTTATAAACCAAGGATGTTATATAGACCTCCTTGACTCAAGTTAGAGAAGGGGTGCGTATTATACACAAGGTTTAGGTTTTTCAGAAGTACAGCCCCCTAAAAATCCCCTGCGTATAATACTCAAGGGCAGACTATACTCGAGGATTTACGGTATGTATATATATATATATATATCACGTGATCACGTGACCGACCAGACCATCAGATGTTGTTACACATCGCTGGTCACAATGCGTTCGCATTGTTTTAGCCTTCGAATGACGCCACCCCGCTGGCTAAGCGAGCAGGCCAACAGAAGAAAGAGTGGGAGAAAGTGTGGTGAAAGAGTACAGCAGGGATCACCACCACCCCCTGCAGGAGCCTCGTGGAGCTTTTTAGGTGTTTTCGCTCAATAAACACTCACAACGCCCGGTCTGGGAATCGAAACCGCGAGTCTGCTGCCCTAACCACTGGGCCATTGCGCCTCCATATATATATATATATATATGAATGTATGCATATATGTATCATGCCAAGTGATGGCCCTTTTTTAACTCCACGTACACACACACACATGCTTGCATCTTGTAACTGCATTTTTGTAAAAACCCATTTTGTTCCAAGTCTAACTCAGCAACTTTGTAAGACAAATATGGACATTGACAAGGCAGTGTTCCAGCATGGTCTCAGCCCAATGACCAAAAAAATGACCCATAAAACAGACTACTTACTTATTACTATTATGCCAAATGCATAGACATGTCCGATCAAGACCCACGCCATACTGAGGAAGCGGACCCCGTGGATGCAACTCAAAGTTCCTTCAGCCTGGTCGGTGTTCAAGAGTTTGCTGCCATTATGGTAAACCGAGAAACACTTTAGAATCCTGCCTAGCAGACCTGGAAAAAGACAAGGAATTATGGGTAAGCCACAGGGGTTTCAGTTTACGTGGGACATACAAGTTTAACCCTTTCGTTACCAACCCGGCTGAAACCACCTGGCTCTGTAGTACAAATGTCTTGTTTTCATAAGTTTTTAATTTGCATCTTCCCCTAAACCTTAGTCACAATTTATGTTCCTAACACTAGCTTAATGATAACTAAGTTATTTTATTAAATTCTTTGTTATATTTAAAGTAGCTGAAAGAAACACAGAGCATCTCAACAGAAGAAATATGGTAACAAAAGGGTTAAGATATATAATAGAGAAACAATTCTTAACCCTTTGGATACCAACCTGGCTGAAACCACCTCTGGCTCTGTAGTACAAATGTCTTGTTTTCATAAGTTTTGAATTAAAATCTTCCACCAAACCTTAGTCACAATTTATGTTCCTAACACTAGCTGAATGATAACTAAGTTATTTGACTAAATTCTTTGTTATATTTAAAATAATTGAAAGAAACACAGAGCATCTCAACAGAAATATGGTAACAAAAGGGTTAAGATATATAATAGAGAAACAATTCTTAACCCTTTTGATACCAACCTGGTTGAAACCACCTCTGGCTCTGTAGTACAAATGTCTTGTTTTCATAAGTTTTGAATTAAAGTCTTCCACCAAACCTTAGTCACAATTTATGTTCCTAACACTAGCTTAATGATAACTAAGTTATTTTACTAAATTCTTTGTTATATTTAAAATTAATTGAAAGAAACACAGAGCATCTCAACAGAAGAAATCTGGTAACAAAAGGGTTAAGATATATAATAGAGAAACAATTCTTAACCCTTTTGATACCAACCTGGTTGAAACCACCTCTGGCTCTGTAGTACAAATGTCTTGTTTTGAATTAAAATCTTCCACCAAACCTTAGTCACAATTTATGTTCCTAACACTAGCTGAATGATAACTAAGTTATTTTACTAAATTCTTTGTAATATTTAAAGTAATTGGGAGAAACACAGAGCATCTCAAAATAAATACAGTAACGAAAGGGTTAAGGGGGTTGTGATTGTGGGAAGTAAGGAAGAATTCACCATAACCATAATCATCATTTAGTGTCACTGTACCATGCTGGCATGGGTTGGACAGTTTGACAGCATCTCTTGGGTCTGGGACCAGCAATATGCTTCAATGTCTGCTTTTGAAAGGTTCCTACAGTTCGATGCCCTTTCTAAAACCAACAACACTAGCCTGGTATTGAGAAGCTACAGTGTGATCAGAGGGGCAAGCATAGGTGCTTTGCTAAGGTTACCTCATAGGGGTTTTGCTAAAGCTACATGGCTACTCCACATCATTAGTTTATTGTTCACCCTCATTTGGTATCTTTGTTCTATACTGGCATGGGTTGGACAGTTTGACAGGGTATGATGAGTTGGAGGACTGCATCATGTTCCAATTGCCTGTTCTAGTATGGTTTCTATAGATGGATGCCCTTTCTAACACCATCATGGTTATTGAGAAGCTAAAGTGGGACCAGAGGGACAAGCAGAGGTGGTTTGATGAAGAGGAGACACATGGCCACTCCACTTTGTAAATTTATTGTCCATCATCATTATTTAATGTGCTTTTTTCTATGCTGGCATGGGTTGGACGGTTTGGCAGGAATGTTAGCACGCCGGGCAAAAAGCGTAGCCGTATTTCGTCTGTCGTTACGTTGTGAGTTCAAATTCCACCAAGGTCCACTTTGCCTTTCATCCTTTCGGGGTCGATAACTTAAGTACCAGTTATGCACTGGGGTCGACGTAATCGACTTAATACCTGTCCTTGTTTGTCCCCTCTGTGTTTAGTCCCTTGTGGGTAATAAAGAAATAGGTTTGACAGGATCTGGTGAGATTCAGGGCTACATCATGCTCCATTGTCTGCTTTGGAAAAGCTTCTGTGGCTGGATTCCATTTGTGACACCAACCTGGTGTTGAGAGGGAACTAGATGGACAAGCATAGGTCTTTTGCTGAAGAGGAGACATATGGCTACCCGACATTATAAATTTATTGTTCACCCTCATTACTATCGTCCTTGTTTTTTAATTTTTTAATGGCTTTGTTGGGTAACTGGGGAAATGTAAAGATGTGCACGACCACCCTTGGACGGTTTTGAATGACCATAGAAAGTGTGAGCCCTCTAACTGAAAAATTGTGGATTTGTATAAAGGACACGCACACAGACATTTTGCTGTTTATATATATATATTTTATAAATAGAGATTTAATGGCTTTGCAGGGTGACTGGGGAAATGTAAAGATGTGCACGACCACCCTTGGACGGTTTTGAATGACCATAGAAAGTGCGAGCCCTCTAACTGAAGAATTGTGGATTTGTATAAAGGACACACACACAGACATTTTGCTGTTTATATATATACTAGCAGTATCGCCCGGCGTTGCTCGGGTTGTAAGGGAAATAACTATATAAGCATTTTTAGAGAGTTATAGCCAAAAAATAGCAAAAAAATGCATTAAAAATTGAAAAAAAATTAAGGTAAATTTTTTTTTTAAATCGTTGACACATCGTAGATATTTTTAGAGAGTTACTTCCCTTATATAAAAGCGAAAAAATGCATTAAAATGGAAAAATATGATGGTAAATTTTTTTTAAATCGTAGACTCATGCTAATACCCAGAAGGGCTCGATATGAATCACGACTATAAGATACCCGCTTTTGGTTAAACTGCACCGCAAAATGTGGGAGTAGTTACGAATCTAAATCGTAGGAGACAGACACACAACTTCACTCTTATATAAAGATGCTTTTTTTTTTTTCAGTCATAGAGTTAGATTTATGAAGGTCTTCAGTAGAAAATCCTTCGAATTCTGACTCGCTGCTTGATATAATGAAATTCGTATCCATTTTTTGTCAGAATTACAAATTTTGAAAACACAATAGGAACAAATTTTGGAAAAAAATCTCCCATAATTCACGGAATTAAAATTACACTTCGATTTTTGTACAAAACTGTATTTGAAGTGTTTACGAAGTATAATACGTGTTTTCACGAATGTACTAAAGAGATTTACTCTGATATTCTCATTTAAATATGAATAGGTAAATTCGGGCGGTTTGGTAACGAAAGGGTTTATATAAGTGTCGTCTGTTTATACATAAACACTGTTTCATACTTTCAGTTTAGTCTTCCTCAAATCACTCTGTCGATATTTACTCTCTTCCAAGAACATTTTCACTCACTCTTATCTGTTAGCTTGCCATACATTTTACTCATGTATCTATCAGCGTGATAGACAGAAACAAATATTACATCTAGTTTCACTTTATTCGTTGCACACTGTGTGTGTGCGTTTGCGTGTGCTGTAAACCAGACTAAGAAAAGCATTTGACATACACACCAGAATGTGAGTTTTCTGTAAATTTTGCTTAATTGGAGTTTAAATTTTAAAAACTGGACCTGGCAAAACCTGATGCATTCTACTCTTAAAAATGCTAGGTAAATTGTAATTGAAGAAATCCTATATTGTAGATTTCTATAACTGACAAAGGGAGGCAGATAAAATCTGCCTTTTATAATAAGAGATTTAATGGCTTTGCGGGGTGACTGGGGAAATGTAAAGATGTGCACGACCACCCTTGGATGGTTTTGAATGACCATAGAAAGTGTGAGCCCTCTAACTGAAAAGTTGTGGATTTGTATAAAGGACACGCACACAGACATTTTGCTGTTTATATATATATTTAATGGCTTTGCGGGGTGACTGGGGAAATGTAAAGATGTGCACGACCACCCTTGGACGGTTTTGAATGATCATAGAAAGTGTGAGCCCTCTAACTGAAAAGTTGTGGATTTGTATAAAGGACACGCACACAGACATTTTGCTGTTTATATATATATTTAATGGCTTTGCGGGGTGACTGGGGAAATGTAAAGATGTGCACGACCACCCTTGGACAGTTTTGAATGACCATAGAAAGTGTGAGCCCTCTAACTGAAAAATTGTGGATTTGTATAAAGGACACGCACATTTTGCTGTTTATATATAGAGAGATTCTGTCCGTTAGTCTACCTGCAGTCATCATTGTTGCATTGTCTATGCAATTATTTAGCTTTTTGCTCAGGAGCTCAAGTAGGGAGTAAAGTTAGACAGAGGGGCGCAGGTCTGAGAGGGTCACCGAGGGACTGGGATCTTGTGAGGATGAGACTTACTTGGTTCCTTTTGTACAACAGGAAGAAGCTTGACTGTGTCGGCTTGGTCAGGATCATCTGCATGGGTGTCTGGATCTGAAGGGTCCACACTAGCATTGATGACGACGCCATGCCGGGTCGAGTTCGACGCTGCAGGTTTAGGCTGTGTCACCTGATCTTGATAGCATGTCACATGGTACAGAGTTGCAAAGACCAGCAACGCCAGGAACAAAGAGCAGGTAACTCTGAAAGTAAAAGCAGTGGGAGGTGAGGGTGGAGGTTTGGTTATAATTTAGGGACTTGGTAGTGTATGTTTGCATGTGCATCTATAAATGCATGTGTGTGTATGCCTGTTTCTGTGAACGTATATATATATACATATATATATAGGTGCAGGAGTGGCTGTATGGTAAGTGGCTTGCTTACGAACCACACGGTTCCGGGTTCAGTCCCACTGCCAGGCACCTTGGGCAAGTGTTTTCTACTATAGCCTTGGGCCAACCAAGCCCTTGTGAGTGGATATAGTAGACGGAAACTGAACGAAGCCCATCGTATATATGTATCATCATCATCATCGTTTAGCGTCCGCTTTCCATGCCAGCATGGGTTGGACGGTTCAACTGGGGTCTGGGAAGCCAGATGGCTGCACTAGGCCCAGTCTGATCTGGCAGAGTTTCTACAGCTGGATGCCCTTCCTAACGCCAACCACTCCGTGAGTGTAGTGGGTGCTTTTTACGTGCCACCCGCACAGGTGCCAGATGAGGCTGGCAAACGGCCATGATCGGTTGGTGCTTTTTACGTGCCATATATATATGTGTGTGTGTATGCATGTATGTATATGTTTATGTATATATATATGCTTTTGTAAGCTATGTCTGTATGTGTGTGTGTGTGTGTACATGTTTATGTACAGATGTACGTTTGTATGTGTTGTGACCTGCAATCAGTGTAAAAGCAAAACAAGAGATGACTTACATTGAGAAAATGGCTTTGCCATCAAAACTTGGTTCGGCTTCGCAGTAGGCCAAAGCAGAGTAATTCTTGGTGCTTTTGAATGGTAACAAGTGGATTCCTGAAAAATTGGACACATCGTTAGAATGTTATATTATGAAAGAGAAGAGGAAGAGAAAAGCTGTTGGTGTGGAGAGAGAAAGTAGCAGGAGGTAGACAAATAAGTGGAACTGTCATGTTTGTAACTAACAAGATTTGATTAAAAACAGGAATTTTTGGTGCAAGTCTGTCAACACAACACGGACTTCAAAAAACGACTATAATAGTTTAGTCTGATCTGGCAGTGTTTCTACAGCTGGATGCTCTTCCTAATGCCAACCACTCCGAGAGTGTAGTGGGTGCTTTTAAAGTGCCACCGGCATGAGGGCCAGTCAGGCGGTACTGGCAATGTCCACACTCAAGTGGTGTTTTTTTTATGTGCCACCTGCATAGGAGCCACTCCAGCCTACCCTACAATGTCATTCTAAAAATAAACAATCACAATCTTCAAAAACTCAAAGCCATGAGATAATGTGTGATTAATTAACCCTTTAGTGTTCGCATTATTCTGCCAAAATTAATCCTTTTTCATCCATATTGTTTTGAACTAATCATACATTATCTTGTAGCTATGAGATTTTGATGAGGTAGCTGTTAATTTTTAAAACGATATTGTAGGGTTGGTGTGAGAGACCAGATCTGGCCAGTTTGACCATAAAACAGGCAGAATACTTTTGGCTGGATATGGCAGGTTTAAATGCTAAAGGGTTAAAAACGGTGCCAGTGGCACGTGAAAAAACATTCAAGCGAGGTCGTTGCCAGTGCCGCTGGACTGACTCCTGTGGTGGTGGCGCGTAAAGAAACACCATTTTGTGCGTGGCCGTAGTCAGTACCGCCAGACTGGCCCACGTGCTGGTGGCACGTAAAAGCACCCACTACACTCTCGGAGTGGTTAGCGTTAGGAAGGGCATCCGGCTATAGAAACTCTGCCAGATCAGATTGGAGCCTGGTATGGCCTCCTGGTTTGCCAGACCTCAGTCAAATCCTCCAACACATGCTAGCATGGAAAGCAGACGTTAACCCTTTCTTTACTGTATTTAGTTTGAGATGCTTTGTGTTTCTTTCAATTAATTTTAAATATAACAAAGAATTTAGTAAAATAACTTAGTTATCATTCAGCTAGTGTTAGGAACATAAATTGTGACTAAGGTTTGGTGGAAGATTTTAATTCAAAACTTAAGAAAACAAGACATTTGTACTACAGAGCCAGAAGTGGTTTCAGCCAGGTTGGTATCAAAGGGTTAAGAATTGTTTCTCTATTATATATTTTAGCCCTTTTGTTACCATATTTCTTCTGCTGAGATGCTCTGTGTTTCTGTCAATTATTTTAAATATAACAAAGAATTTAGTAAAATAACTTAGTTATCATTCAGCTTGTGTTAGGAACATAAATGTGACTAGGTTTGGTGGAAGATTTTAATTCAAAACTTAAGAAAACAAGACATTTGTACTACAGAGCCAGAGGTGGTTTCAGCCAGGTTGGTATCAAAGGGTTAAGAATTGTTTCTCTATTTATATTTTAGCCCTTTTGTTACCATATTTCTTCTGCTGAGATGCTCTGTGTTTCTGTCAATTATTTAAAATATAACAAAGAATTTAGTAAAATAACTTAGTTATCATTCAGCTTGTGTTAGGAACATAAATTGTGACTAAGGTTTGGTGAAGATTTTAATTCAAAACTTAAGAAAACAAGACATTTGTACTACAGAGCCAGAGGTGGTTTCAGCCAGGTTGGTATCAAAAGGGTTAAGAATTGTTTCTCTATTATATATTTTAGCCCTTTTGTTACCATATTTCTTCTGCTGAGATGCTCTGTGTTTCTGTCAATTATTTTAAAATATAACAAAGAATTTAGTAAAATAACTTAGTTATCATTCAGCTTGTGTTAGGAACATAAATTGTGACTAAGGTTTGGTGGAAGATTTTAATTCAAAACTTAAGAAAACAAGACATTTGTACTACAGAGCCAGAGGTGGTTTCAGCCAGGTTGGTATCAAAAGGTTAAGATTGTTTCTCTATTATATATTTTAGCCCTTTTGTTACCATATTTCTTCTGCTGAGATGCTCTGTGTTTCTGTCAATTATTTAAAATATAACAAAGAATTTAGTAAAATAACTTAGTTATCATTCAGCTTGTGTTAGGAACATAAATTGTGACTAAGGTTTGGTGGAAGATTTTAATTCAAAACTTAAGAAAACAAGACATTTGTACTACAGAGCCAGAGGTGGTTTCAGCCAGGTTGGTATCAAAAGGGTTAAGAATTGTTTCTCTATTATATATTTTAGCCCTTTTGTTACCATATTTCTTCTGCTGAGATGCTCTGTGTTTCTGTCAATTATTTAAAATATAACAAAGAATTTAGTAAAATAACTTAGTTATCATTCAGCTTGTGTTAGGAACATAAATTGTGACTAAGGTTTGGTGGAAGATTTTAATTCAAAACTTAAGAAAACAAGACATTTGTACTACAGAGCCAGAGTGTGTTTCAGCCAGGTTGGTATCAAAAGGGTTAAGAATGTTTCTCTATTATATATTTTAGCCCTTTTGTTACCATATTTCTTCTGCTGAGATGCTCTGTTTTCTTTCAATTACTTTAAATATAACAAAGAATTTAGTAAAATAACTTAGTTATCATTCAGCTAGTGTTAGGAACATAAATTGTGACTAAGGTTTGGTGGAAGATTTTAATTCAAAACTTATGAAAACAAGACATTTGTACTACAGAGCCAGAAGTGGTTTCAGCCTGGTTGGTATCAAAAGGGTTAAGAATTGTTTCTCTATTATATATCTTAACCCTTTTGTTACCATATTTCTGTTGAGATGCTCTGTGTTTCTTTCAATTACTTTAAATATAACAAAGAATTTAGTAAAATAACTTAGTTATCATTCAGCTAGTGTTAGGAACATAAATTGTGACTAAGGTTTGGTGGAAGATTTTAATTCAAAACTTATGAAAACAAGACATTTGTACTACAGAGCCAGAAGTGGTTTCAGCCTGGTTGGTATCAAAAGGGTTAAGAATTGTTTCTCTATTATATATCTTAACCCTTTTGTTACCATATTTCTGTTGAGATGCTCTGTGTTTCTTTCAATTACTTTAAATATAACAAAGAATTTAGTAAAATAACTTAGTTATCATTCAGCTAGTGTTAGGAACATAAATTGTGACTAAGGTTTGGTGGAAGATTTTAATTCAAAACTTATGAAAACAAAACATTTGTACCCAGAGCCAGAGGTGGTTTAAACCAGGTTGGTATCAAAAGGGTTAAGAATTGTTTCTCTATTATATATCTTAACCCTTTTGTTACCATATTTCTGTTGAGATGCTCTGTGTTTCTTTCAATTACTTTTAAATATAACAATGAATTTAGTAAAATAACTTAGTTATCATTCAGCTAGTGTTAGGAACATAAATTGTGACTAAGGTTTGGTGGAAGATTTTAATTCAAAACTTATGAAAACAAGACATTTGTACTACAGAGCCAGAGGTGGTTTCAACCAGGTTGGTATCAAAAGGGTTAAGAATTGTTTCTCTATTATATATCTTAACCCTTTTGTTACCATATTTCTGTTGAGATGCTCTGTGTTTCTTTCAATTACTTTAAATATAACAAAGAATTTAGTAAAATAACTTAGTTATCATTCAGCTAGTGTTAGGAACATAAATTGTGACTAAGGTTTGGTGGAAGACTTTAATTCAAAACTTATGAAAACAAGACATTTGTACTACAGAGCCAGAAGTGGTTTCAGCCTGGTTGGTATCAAAAGGGTTAAGAATTGTTTCTCTATTATATATCTTAACCCTTTTGTTACCATATTTCTGTTGAGATGCTCTGTGTTTCTTTCATTACTTTTAAATATAACAAAGAATTTAGTAAAATAACTTAGTTATCATTCAGCTAGTGTTAGGAACATAAATTGTGGCTAAGGTTTGGTGGAAGATTTTAATTCAAAACTTATGAAAACAAGACATTTATACTACAGAGCCAGGGGCGATTTTGACCGGGTTGGTAACGAAAGGGTTAAACGATGATGATGATGATGGGAGAGACCTGATCTGATCTGGGTAAGATAGTAGTAGTGGTTGTGGGGTAATGGTATGAAGGCGAACTGGCAGAACCATTAGCACGTTTAGCTGTATTTAGTCTGTCATTACGTTGTGAGTTCAAATTCCGCCGAGGTCGACTTTGCCTTTCATCCTTTCGGGGTCGATAAATTAAGTACCAGTTACGCACTGGAGTTGATGTAATCTACTTAATACCTATGTCTGTCCTTGTTTGTCCCCTCCATGTTTAGCCCCTTGTGGGTAGTAAAGAAATAGGTATTTCGTCTGCCGTTACGTTCTGAGTTCAAATTCAGCCGAGGTCGACTTTGCCTTTCATCCTTTCGGGTTTGATTAAATAAGTACCAGTTATGCACTGGGGTCAATATAATCGACTTAATACCTATGTCTGTCCTTGTTTGTCCCCGCTATGTTTAGCCCCTTGTGGGTAATAAAGAAATAGGTATTTCGTCTGTCATTACGTTGTGAGTTCAAATTCCGCCGAGGTAGACTTTGCCTTTCATCCTTTCGGTGTCGATAAATTAAGTACCAGTTATGCACTGGGGTTGATGTAATCAACTTAATACCTATGTCTGTCCTTGTTTGTCCCCTCTGTGTTTAGCCCCTTGTTGGTAGTAAAGAAATAGGTATTTCGTCTGCCGCTACGGTCTGAGTTCAAATTCCGCTGAGGTCGACTTTGCCTTTCATCCTTTCGGGGTCGATAAATTAAGTACCAGTTACGCACTGGGGTTGATGTAATCAACTTAATACCTATGTCTGTCCTTGTTTGTCTCCTCTATGTTTAGCCCCTTGTGGGTAGTAAAGAAATAGGTATGAAGATGTCTTATATTTTAGGTTCAGTGGTGAGGAGGAGAGGAGGGCAAGTATGGAATGGCAAGGTTTGAATATACCAAGGAATGCTACTTACCATTGTTTATTAGAAGGTAAAGGTCTTTGGATGAACAAGTGTCCGGAATGCATACACCATATTGAATAGGGGCAGTGGTGAGGACCTGGAGCAGAAGAAGACGGAAAAGACCGGAAAAATAACCAAATTAAATGTTGTATATGTACTTGGAGGCTGTGGCCAAATGTGACTATCACTGACAAATTATCTGAAGGAGGAGGAGGAGGAAATGAAGGAGAAGGAAAAGAAGAGGAGAAGGAGAAGAATTAAAAGGAAAAAGAGGATGTGGAGAAGAAGAAGAATTTGGTAGACGGAAACTGAAAGGAGCCTGTTGTATATATGTATATATATAGCACTACCTGACTCGTGGCTGATGCCAGCGCCGCCTCGACTGGCTTCCGTGCTGGTGGCACGTAAAATACACCAATCCAACCGTGGCCGTTACCAGCCTCGCCTGGCACCTGTGCAGGTGGCACGTAAAAAGCACCCACTACACTCACGGAGTGGTTGGCATTAGGAAAGGCATCCAGCTGTAGAAACACTGCCAGATCAAGATTGGAGCCTGGGGCAGCCTTCTGGCTTCCCAGATCCCCAGTCGAACCATCCAACCCATGCTAGCATGGAAAGCGGACGTTAAACGATGATGATGATGGTGATGATGTTTGTGTGTCTGTGTTTTTCCCCACCTAACATCGCTTGACAACCGATGCTGGTGTGTTTACATCCCCGTCACCTAGCGGTTCGGCAAAAGAGGCCGATAGAATAAACACTAGGCTTACAAAGAATAAGTCCTGGGGTCCATTTGCTTGACTAAAGGCGGTGCTCCAACATGGCCACAGTCAAATGACTGAAACAATTAAAAGAGTATAAAGAGTATTGAGGCTTGATTCATTCGACTAGAGATTGGCCACTGTTAATTACTGAAAACAGGTAAAACATAAAAAATAAAAAAATAGCAAAGGTGTTTTCTTTTTCTTTTTGCTTTATTACATACCTGCATAACTTCCACTTTCACTTGAAAGATAAGTTGGCAGTACTTGGGTCCGAATGGACGGTAGAGTGCTGGGTGGCCAGTGTAGTTCCCAGGGATCGCAACTTTCACAGCACGGCACTCTTCGTAAGATCCGACCATGTGTATGTTTCCCTGCATAATACCAGTGGGGAATTTTCCGAAGGAATCCAACACTACAAAGAGGAAAAATTACAGAAATGATCTACCTATATAAAAGAGGGAAAAAACTTGCACACTTTGGCTTTGGTAAGAATTCAATGGCACTAGACGTGCTAGGATCGAGCTGAAAATTTACACACCTATCATCATCATCATCATTGTTCGACCGTGGTCGAGACAATGGAATTTACCATGCTACGCCAGACTTCACGGTCTATCATAGCATTACGGAGGTCCTGTTGCTGGATGCCTGTATCCCTGGAGATTACATCAGGGTAGGAGAGTGTGCGCCCTCTGGTATCGCGAGTAGATGGCTTCCAGAGGAGAAGAGTAGAAATTACCTCTTTTTCAGCTCTACAACAACGTCCAGCAAACTGGACTCTCCTACCTTTCACAATAGATGACACAGGTGGTAGTTTCCCATATATTTGCATTTTGGTTGGATGGCGCTTCCACGAGAGATTTTGAGCTCTCATAAGGAGGCAAGTGTAGGTTCCATCCAACCGCCTCTCAAGCTTCTTTGATAACGTCCAGGTTTCTGAGCCATAGAGTAGAATTGGTTCAACTGTGGCTTTGAAGATTTCAAGTTTGAAGTCTCTACTTAGATTTGATGACCAGATCTTATGCATGTCATTACAGGCTGACCAGGCCATACCCTTTCTAGTTAGAAAGTCTTTTCCAGATGATGATATGTATGACCCAAGATATTTGTAATCAGAAACCATATTTAAGGGCGCATTGTTGAGAGTATGGATGATGCAATCACTGTTGGGCAGGCACTTGTTTATATATTCAGTCTTGGCCTCATTGAGGTAAAGACCTACACAATTTGAGGCTTGTTCAAGGCGTGGTGTAGTTACGGCCAGAGTAGGTTTCAAGTCTCTATCTCGATAACAGTTTCTGCCAACCAAATGCACTCACAAGGCTTTGGTCGGCCTGCGGCTATAGTAGAAGACACTTGCCCAAGGTGCCACGCAGTGGGACTGAACCCAGAACCATGTGGTTGGGAAGCAAACTTCTACCACAGCCAAATCAGTAAATATTACTTGTTAATTTATAACTCCAAGCTTTAGGCTTTTCTGACTTAAATGAGCCCCACAAACTTGACTCCTGTCCCCAAATTTTGGGCCTCATAAACTTGGATATCACCCCTAGACTTGGAGACCTAAAATCTTGGCTCCCACTCCCAAATTTGGGGCCTCACAAACACGGCTCCTGCCCCTAAATTCGGTGCTTCACACACTTGGATATCACCCCCAGACTTGGAGACCTAAACTCTTGGCTCCCATCCCCAAATTTGGGACCTCACGAACACGGCTCCTGCCCCTAAATTTGGTGCTTCACACACTTGGATATCACCCCCAGACTTGGAGACCTAAAATCTTGGCTCCCACCACCAAATTTGGGACCTCATGAACACGGCTCCTGCCCCTAAATTTAGTGCCTCACAAACACGGCTCCTGCCCCCAAATTTGGTGCTTCACACACTTGGATATCACCCCCAGACTTGGAGACCTAAAATCTTGGCTCCCACCACCAAATTTGGGACCTCATGAACACGGCTCCTGCCCCTAAATTTAGTGCCTCACAAACACGGCTCCTGCCCCCAAATTTGGTGCTTCACACACTTGGATATCACCCCCAGACTTGGAGACCTAAAATCTTGGCTCCCACCCCCAAATTTGGGGCCTCACGAACACGGCTCCTACCCCTAAATTTAGTGCTTCACACATTTGGATATCACCCCCAGACTTGGAGACCTAAAATCTTGGCTCCGACCACCAAATTTGGGACCTCACGAACACGGCTCCTGCCCCTAAATTTAGTGCTTCACACATTTGGATATCACCCCCAGACTTGGAGACCTAAAATCTTGGCTCCCACCACCAAATTTGGGACCTCATGAACACGGCTCCTGCCCCTAAATTTAGTGCCTCACAAACACGGCTCCTGCCCCCAAATTTGGTGCTTCACACACTTGGATATCACCCCCAGACTTGGAGACCTAAAATCTTGGCTCCCACCTCCAAATTTGGGGCCTCACGAACACGGCTCCTACCCCTAAATTTGGTGCTTCGCACACTTGGAGACCAAAAATCTTGGCTCCGACCACCAAATTTGGGTCCTCACAAACACGGCTCCTGCCCCCAAATTTAGGGCCTCAGAAACACGGCTCCAGCCCCCAAATTTGGTGCCTCACAAAGTTGGACATCACCGCCAGACTTGGAGACCTACAGACTTGGCTCTTGCCCCCAAACTTGGAGCCCCACAAATCTAATGGCTCCTGGGTTATTACTGATATTGGCCACGCAGTAGCTCCTCGGCGGGTGCCCCTCTTTCTGCTCCACATTCCTCAGCCTACAAGCGCCACTTGAAGTAAATCTGCCCCATCAGACCATCCTTAACCACAAGAATGTCACTCGATACTTTGTGGCGTCCTGATATTTGATGGCAGGAAGTTGAGTCAGAATCACAAGAAAATAGAAATAAAAAACAGTAACAAAAAAGAAAAAAAAAAGAAACCAAAACAATAAAAAACTGTACTGAAAAGCTAAAAATTATATCCATGAACAACCAGATATTGTGTGAGAAAAGATTTGGGTGAAATCTAAACATATCCATGGGCCAATTGTGTTTTTAAAGTGACTCAGCTATTTACTTTATGCATACGTGTATATACACACGCTCTCACAAACACACACACAAACAGATAGATAAATAGATACATACATGCATAGAGAGAGAGATAGACAGACAGACAGATAGATAGATAGATATACAGACAGATAGGTAGGTAGATAGAGAGATAGACAGATAGATAGGTAGATAAAAAGATAGATGTGTTGTGTGTGTTTCTATATATACAGATATGTATGTATATGTGTATAATATGTATATATATATGTACATACATACACACACAAATATATATGTAAATACAAATAAATAATATAATTATATATACAGACATATATGTTGGCTGTGTGGTAAGTAGCTTGTTTACCAACCACATGGTTCTGGGTTCAGTCCCACTGAGTGGCAACTTAAGCAAGTGTCTTCTACTATAGCCTCGGGCATACCAAAGCCTTGTGAGTGGATTTGGTAGACGGAAACTGAAAGAAGCCTGTCCTATATATGTATATATATATATATATGCGTGTGTGTGTGTCTGTGTTTGTCCCCCTAGCATTGCTTGACAACCGATGCTGGTGTGTTTATGTCCCCGTCACTTAGCGGTTCGGCAAAAGAGGCCGATAGAATAAGTACTGGGCTTACAAAAGAATAAGTTCCGGAGTGAAAGAGAGATATGTACATACATACACACACAAATATATATGTAAATACAAATAAATAATATAATTATATACACAGACAGATGTGTAAATATATATATATATATATTAATAATAAATATTAGGGAATAAATCCAAACTTACAGGGAAAAATCAGATTTAGGATTGAATCCAATTTTATAGTAAAATATTATATTATATTAAATTAGAGACAAAACCACTATTAGGCAAATCAAACAATGAAAAACTTAAGCCAATACATAAATTAATTTATATTATTTAAATATATAACATGAAACGATCGTAGTGTGATATTAATTATATTTTTTTAATAATTTTGTTATATATTTAAATAATATAAATTAAATAATCTTATGTATTGGCTTAAGTTTTTCATTGTATGATTTGCCTAATAGTGGTTTTGTCTCTAACTTAATATAATATATATATATATATATATATACACACACACACATATATATGTGTGTGTGTGTGTGTGTGTAGTTGACAGATAGCCCTTCCTAGCTGTAAGTATAGACAACAAAATATATTTGCATAAACAACTGCCCCACTTCTGTTTAGAGCACAATATAGCTTATATACACAAATATGCACAAAATGCAATACAATATATTTACATAACTATGCCTATATACACAACCCAAAACAATTTATACACATCTCAATCAGTACTACTTATAGTTAATATATATACACACACACACATATATATGTATATACATATATATATAAATGTACATATATACCGTAAATCCTCGAGTATAATACGCAGGGGATTTTTTAGGGGGTGTACCACTGAAAAACCTAAACCTTGTGTATAATACGCAGGGGATTTTTAGGGGGCTGTACCTCTGAAAAACACTAAACCTTGTGTATAATACGCAGGGGATTTTTAGGGGGCTATACCTCTGGAAAACCTAAACCTTGTGTATAATACGCAGGGGATTTTTAGGGGGCTATACCTCTGGAAAACCTAAACCTTGTGTATAATACACAGGGGATTTTTAGGGGGCTGTACCTCTGAAAAAACTAAACCTTGAGTATAATACGCAGGGGATTTTTAGGGGGCTGTACCACTGAAAAACCTAAATCTTGTGTATAATACGCAGGGGATTTTTAGGGGGCTGTACCTCTGAAAAACCTAAACCTTGTGTATAATACGCACCTCTTCTCTATCTTGAGTAAAGGAGGTCTATATAACGTCCTTGGTTTGTAAAAATGTATAGGGTAACGTCCTTTATTATTATTATATATATATAACATAATGCAAACATGTATACGCAGGGGATTTTTAGGGAGCTGTACCTCTGGAAAACCTAAACCATGTGTATAATACGCACCCCTTCTCTGACTTGAGTCAAGGAGGTCTATATAACGTCCTTGGTTTTTAAAACTGTATACAGTAACGTCCTTTATTATTATTGTATATATAACATAATGCAAACGTGTAGCTTTTTTGTGCATTTTGTTTGCAGAAAATCAAGAAATAACAGTAATAACGTTTAATAAATGTTGCTTACTGCAAGTTATGGATGATTCTTTTATGACTTCATTGCTTTCAGGCTTAGCTTAAGGTATTTTCGCGCCCGACATCACAAAATGCGTCTGAATAAACATTGCACCTATAAAATGCTAATTTCGAAAATATTTAAATGTACGGGTGACACTATGTACGCATGATACCCTTAGGTCTAATCTATTATTAAGCAGGTTGCTCTGGTCCTTATGCTTAAAAATCTCATAAGTTTCCGTAGAGCACAGCTCACACCTGTATCTACTGTCTTTATAAGGCTGCTCTTTCCTTATTATTTCCCATATATATATATATAATATATATATATATATATATTTATATATATACACATATTATATATATATATATATACACACACATATATATATACACATATATATACATACATATTTACATATACATACATATATAATATACATACATATATATACATGTATATATATATATATGTATATACATATATATACATAATATATACACATATACATGTATTATACATATATATGTATATACATATATAACATATATATACACATATACAGGTATATACATATTATATATATCACATATATATGTATATACATATATTATACACATATACATGTATATATACATATATATAATATATATACACATATATCCGTAATAATGAAGGGTGAAATTAATTAATTTGGAATAATTATCAATTACACCAAGTAGTCTTCGGCATGTAAAAGCCTCATTCGAGGAAAATTTAAGTAATACTAAGCAATAAAGGGTTTATTGCTTAGTATATACACATATATATATACACATATACATGTATATATACATATATATATATATACACATATATATATACACACATATATATATATATACACACACATATATATATATATACACATATATATATATACACACATATATATACATACATATATTACATATACATACATATATAAATATACATATATATATTACATATACATATATATACATGTATATATATATATATATATATGTATATACATATATATGTATATACATATATATATAACATATACATGTATATACATATATATATATATACACATATATATATGTACACATATATATAGATATACACATATACATGTATATTATACATATATATATATACACATATATATATACACATATACATGTATATATACATATATATGTACATATATACATGTATATATACATATATATATGTATATACATATATATATATACATGTATATATACATGTATATATGTACATATATACATGTATATATACATATATATGTACTTACACATATATACATATTTACGTATATATACATACACACATATATGTATATATACACATATATATATATACATACATTTACTGATGTATGTATATATGTAATGACTGATTTCGTTATAACCGCTAATTACTTACGTAATTTCTCATCAGTGGGCTCTTCAGTATGATCGTTCCAATTCAATATAATTTGTAGAACTATACACAGGTTGTCCTTATAAAATTAGACATGTGTATAGTTCTACTGATTACATTGGATTATTTTCAAATGTCTAAGTTCTGGTGTGCTAAATTCGGGAAACAGTTCCGCTGTATATAATTCACTGCAGTTAATGTTGCCAGTTAGGGAACATAATTATTTAAAATTTAGATAATGAGGGTGATAAATTGAATGTTAATTTAATTAATATCAATTTAAAACTAGTAGCCTAGCATATAGAAAAATCTGAAAATTCAGAACAATTTTAAAGAGGCATATAATAGAGATAACCACTAAGTGGACATCCAATATGCTAGAAGAAGACCACCTGTGATCTAACTACAAAGAAAAGAATGTTCCCTAGAGAAATTCAGCAAAAGTGGCTGTGTGGTAAGTAGCTTGCTAACCAACCACATGGTTCCGGGTTCAGTCCCACTGCGTGGCATCTTGGGCAAGTGTCTTCTGCTATAGCCCCGGGCTGACCTATGCCTTGTGAGTGGATTTGGTAGACGGAAACTGAAAGAAGCCCGTCGTATATATTCTCTAACCGGCAACATTCACTGCAGTGAAAAGTTGCTTTTTTAAGGAGGGTGTATACACAGTCATTAACCTTTTTGTTACTGTATTTATTTTGAGATGCTCTGTATTTCTTTCAATTACTTGAAATATAACAAAAAAATAGTAAAATAACTTAGTCATCATTCAGCTAGTGTTAGGAACATAAATTGTGACTAAGGTTTGGTGGAAGATTTTAATTCAAAACTTATGAAAACAAGACATTTGTACTACAGAGCCAAAGCCGGTTTCAGCCGAGTTGTTATCAAAAGGGTTAAGAATTGTTTCTCTATTATATATCTTAAGCCTTTTGTTACCATATTTGGTGGAAGATTTTAATTCAAAACTTATGGAAACAAGACATTTGTACCCAGAGCCAGAGGTGGTTTCAGCCAGGTTGGTATCAAAAGGGTTAAGAATTGATTCTCTATTATATATCTTAACCCTTTTGTTACCATATTTCTGCTGAGATGCTCTGTGTTTCTTTCAATTACTTTAAATATAACAAAGAATTTAGTAAAATAACTTAGTTATCATTCAGCTAGTATTAGGAACATAAATTGTGACTAAGGTTTGGTGGAAGATTTTAATTCAGAACTTACGAAAACAAGACATTTGTACTACAGAGCCAGAGGTGGTTTCAGGCAGGTTGGTATCAAAAGGGTTAAGAATTGTTTCTCTATTATATATCTTAACCCTTCTGTTACCATATTTCTGTTGAGATGCTCTGTGTTTCTTTCAATTAATTTTAAATATAACAAAGAATTTAGTAAAATAACTTAGTTATCATTCAGCTAGTATTAGGAACATAAATTCTGAGTAAGGTTTAGGGATTGTTGACATCAAGCACCATGTAGGGAGTGGGAACCTGGTAGAATGTGCAGGTGAGGAATAGGGCTGGTCTGTGAGATCACCCCTGGTTCTGGCCCTCAGGCATTTTAAATAGAGATGGGTATATTTGTTTATCGATGAATAGGTAGGTGGTAGATAGATTGACAGATAGACGGTAGTGAGATATAGACAGATATTATTCAGGTCACTGCCTTGGATCGAACTCAAAATCTTGGGGTTAGTAGCCCATGCTCTTAACCACTGCGCCATGGTCAGTAGAAAGGCATATGGCATTCTCCTTGTACTCCTTTAGTTGTTTCAGTCATTTGACTGCGGCCATGCTGGAGCACCGCCTTTAATCGAGCAACTCGACCCCGGGACTTATTCTTTGTAAGCCCAGTACTTATTCTATCGGTCTCTTTTGCCGAACCGCTAAGTGACGGGGACATAAACACACCAGCATCGGTGTCAAGCAATGCTAGGGGGACAAACACAGACACACAAACACACATACACATACATATATATATACATATAACGACGGGCTTCTTTCAGTTTCCATCTACCAAATCCACTCACAAGGCTTTGGTTGGCCCGAGGCTATAGTAGAAGACACTTGCCCAAGATGCCACGCAGTGGGACTGAACCCGGAACCATGTGGTTGGTAAACAAGCTACTTACCACACAGCCACTCCTGTGCCTATATAGTGGCATAGTGGTTTAGATAAAGAAAGTAATAGATTATTTACATTTGACGGATATTTTGTCCTTGTCTTGTTTGTTGTTAACACAATGTTTCGGCTGGTATACCCTCCAGCCTTCATCAGGTGTCTTGGGGAAATTTCGAACCTGGGTTCTCATTCCTAGGTATTTTTCGATGTTGTTGTTATTATTATTGTTATTATTATTCAAGTCACTGCCTGGAATCGAACTCAGAATCTTGGGGTTAGTAGCCCGCACTCTAAACCACTATGCCATATGCCTTTCTACTGACCATGGCGTAGTGGTTAAGAGCGTGGGCTACTAACCCAAGATTCTGAGTTCGATTCCAGGCAGTGACCTGAATAATAATAATAATAATAATAACAACAACAACATTGAAAAAATACCTTAGGAATGAGAACCCAGGTTTGAAATTTCCCCAAGACACCCGATGAAGGCTGGAAGGTATACCAGCCGAAACATTGTGTTGACAATAAACAAAATGAGGACAAACATTCGTCGAATGTAAATAATTCCTCATCTCTTAAATATAGAAGTAATAAAAAGAGAGATATATGGTTAGATAGAGAGATAGGTAAAAAAAGATATATATATATATATATATATAGACGAGATGCAGGAGGAAGGCGCGAGCCGCCTCTGACACCACACCGGATGTTACCTTCGTCTGTGGACACTGCTCACGGACCTGCCTTTCCCGTATCTGACTTGTCAGTCACGAGCGTGCATGCACGCGACGTGGACAGACTTCCTGATCGTTGTTCGCGAAGCTGAGCCATGATATATATATATATATATGTAGATATATATATACGGGTGTGTGTGATTGTGTATAGAAGAATATATTAATAAAAGGAATTCCAACCTTGTCTGATTTTCACGTTTTATTTACAATCTTATAATGATATATTATAAGATAATATATTATAATTGAATAAAATAAAATAAAATAGTAGAATGTTAAATGTTCATTCTGATTGAACTAGTACTTTCATGCATTAAATTCTGCAATCTTCAGGTTCATGTAGTAGTGGTGACAGTCATGCTTCACAATTTTTGACAGTCTACTATTTTATTTTATTCTATTATATTATATTATATTATATTATATTATCTTATATTATATCATTATAAGATTGTAAATAAAACATGAAAATCAGACAAGGTTGGAATTCCTTTTATTAATATATATATATATATATATAAGAAACAAGTTTAAAATAGTGGTCAGTATATATTTTCCTTTATTGGAGCAAATTTGCCTTACAGATGTTTCTAGTAATTATTATAGGTACATTAATTACTAGAAATGGCTCTGATGGAAGTAGTATTAACTTTCTTAGGTTGTTCAATTTTTCTCAATTGGTTAACATACCAATAGGCGCAGGAGTGGCTGTGGTATGTAGCTTGCTAACAAACCACATGGTTCTGGGTTCAGTCCCTCTGCGTGGCAAGTGTCTTCTGCTATAGCCCCGGGCCGACCAATGCCTTGTGAGTGGATTTGGTAGACGGAAACTGAAAGAAGCCTGTTGTATATATGTATATATATATGTGTTTGTGTATCTGTGTTTGTCCTCCTGGCATTGCTTGACAACCGATGCTGGTGTGTTTATGTCCCCGTTACTTAGCGGTTTGGCAAAAGAGACCGATAGAATAAGTACTGGGCTTACAAAAGAATAAGTCCCGGGTTCGAGTTGCTCGATTAAAGGCGGTGCCCCAGCATGGCCGCAGTCAAATAACTGAAACAAGTAAAAGAGAGTATATATTTTCCTTTATTGGAGTAAATTTGGCTTACAGCTATTTCCAGTAATCATTATAGGTACATTAATTACTAGAAATGGCTCTGATGGAAGTAGTATTAACTTTCTTAGGTTGTTCAATTTTTCTCAATTGGTCAACAGACCAGTTGATTAAGCCTTTCAGTAATGAACCTATAATGACTACTGGAAACAGCTATAAGCCATTTTTACTCCAATAAGGGAAAATAGTGACCAATATTTTAAACTTGTTTCTCATATATCTCTTTGTGTAAAAAGGAGCGCATCCACGGATTTACAATATAGAATGGTGATGAACCATAACCCTTGGACCCTGCCATAAGATTATCTGGAGTTCTTCACTAATCTATAGAATATTGTTAGCCTGGAATTGCTAACAGAGAGCTAACCCCTCATTATTTGTTATGTATTTATGTAACGTGGACGATGCCAGCGCCACCTTGAATGGCTTCTGTGCTGGTGACACATAAAAAGCACCAACCGATCGTGGCCGCTTCTAGACTCCCCTGGCACCTGTGCCGGTGGCACGTAAAAAGCACCCACTACACTCACGGAGTGGTTGGTGTTAGGAAGGGCATCCAGCTGTAGAAACACTGCCAGATCAGACTGGAGCCTGGCGCAGCCTTCTGGCTTCCCAGACCCCAGTTGAACCGTCCAACCCATGCTAGCATGGAAAGCGGACGCTAAACGATGATGATGATGATGTATGTATGGGTATGTGTGAAGATAGATAGATAGACAGACAGAGAGAGAGAGACTGAAACTAGACAGATAAATATATTAATAGATAGGCAGACAGATAGATAGATAGATACATGTAGAAATAGACAGACATAGATACACACAGGTATAGATAAACAGATACACATAGGGAGGGATAGATAGATAGATAGACAGATAAATAGATAGATATAGATATATATATATAGAGAGAGATAGATAGATAGATAAACAGACAGATAGACATAGGGATAGATAGATAGAGATAAGATGAATAAAGATATATATATAGAGAGATAGATAGATAGACAGATAAATAGAGAGATAGAGATAGACAGAGAAATAGTGAGAGATATATATAATATATATATAGAGAGAGATAGGGATAGATAAACAGACAGACATACACATAGGGATGGATAGATAGATAGACAGACAGACAAACAGATAGAGACAGACAGACATGCATGTGAATGTGTGAAAGCCGTTTTGAAATATTGTTAACAAACTGTTGTGAGTAGTAATATCGGTCAGAAAGAAATAACGAGGTAGAAATAAGATATAGGGAAGAAAGCAGAGCGAATAAACAGCTGGTTATCAGAAGCAAGAGATGCGATAACGATGAGGACGACGGGATACTCTTTTACTTGTTTCAGTCATTTGACTGCGGCCATGCTGGAGCACCGCCTTTAGTCGAGCAACTCGACCCCAGGACTTATTCTTTGTAAGCCCAATTCTATCGGTCTCTTTTGCCGAACCGCTAGGTGACGGGGACGTAAACACACCAGCATCGGTTGTCAAGCAATGCTAGGGGGACAAACACAGACACATAAACACACACGCATATCTATATACATATATACGACGGGCTTCTTTCAGTTTCCGTCTACCAAATCCACTCACAAGGCATTGGTTGGCCCGAGGCTATAGTAGAAGACACTTGCTCAACGTGCCACGCAGTGGGACTGAACCCGGAACCATGTGGTTGGTAAGCAAGCTACTTACCACACAGCCACTCCTGTGCCTATGAATGTTTATTAACGAAATGAATAACAAATGGGGGAAGAGTGGTTTGGACAAGACCCAGCCAACCCACACCTGAGTGGGACAAGATTTCTGTTTGTCCGTCCTAGGCCCCTGTCCATCGGCCTATATTTGTTCTTCGTCGCCCTCCTCAAGCCCAGCCAGGGCTCATGGGCCCGGGTTCTGTGGCGTATGTTTTGGTGAACTCTTTAACCACTCTACCATGCTTGCCGACATTCACGCACGTGTTGCTATGCGTGTATATATATATATACATATATAGTCGCAGGAGTGGCTGTGTGGTAAGTAGCTTGCTAACCAACCACATGGTTCAGGGTTCAGTCCCACTACGTGGCACCTTGAGCAAGTGTGTCTTCTGCTATAGCCCCGGGCCGACCAATGCCTTGTGTGTGGATTTGGTAGACGGAAACTGAAAGAAGCCTGTCGTATATATATATATATATAAGTGTGTCTGTGTTTGTCCCCCTAGCATTGCTTGACAACCGATGCTGGTGTGTTTACGTCCCCGTTACTTAGCGGTTCGGCAAAAGAGACCGATAGAATAAGTACTGGGCTTACAAAGAATAAGTCCCGGGGTCGAGTTGCTCGACTAAAGGCGGTGCTCCAGCATGGCCGCAGTCAAATGACTGAAACAAGTAAAAGAGAGTAAAGAGTATATATATATATCCGCAGTATATTTGGATAACTGATATCGGATCTTTTCGGTTTGAACGGCAGTTTTTAAAAAATAATTTC
Organism: Octopus sinensis; assembly: GCF_006345805.1. NCBI lineage: Eukaryota > Metazoa > Mollusca > Cephalopoda > Octopoda > Octopodidae > Octopus > Octopus sinensis. The sequence continues at coordinate 24,448 of NW_021833937.1, read as the reverse complement.
CACGTAACTAAACACTTTAAAACTTCGTATACTGGTAGAATGTGTTTATGAAACATATTTTTCTCTTGGTTTTATTGAGAAAATTCTATAGTTTGTAAGATATTTGTTGTTTTTTTTACTGCAATTTCAACCAATCAATGACCTTTTGAGGTAAATGGAGGCGCAATGGCCCAGTGGTTAGGGCAGCGGACTCACGGTCATAGTATCGCGGTTTCGATTCCCAGACCAGGCGTTGTGAGTGTTTATTGAGCGAAAACACCGAAAAGCTCCACGAGGCTCCGGCAGGGGATGGTGGTGATCCCTGCTGTACTCTTTCACCACAACTTTCTCTCACTCTTACTTCCTGTTTCTGTTGTACCTGTATTTCAAAGGGGCCGGCCTTGTCACTCTCTGTGTCATGCTGAATATCCCCGAGAACTACGTTAAGGGTACACGTGTCTGTGGAGTGCTCAGCCACTTACACGTTAATTTCACGAGCAGGCTGTTCCGTTGATCGTCGGAGTGCTTCCACCATTGAGGTAAAAAAAAAAAACATTCTGTGCCGTATGAATATGTCCCTCGTTTAAGAAACAGATTGGGTTTATTTACATTTCTGAAGAAAAAAAGATACCCTTCCCTCCAACTCTAACCCTAACCCTAAAACAGATTGAAATGCAATAGATCGATACTTGGGCCATAATTATGGGTGACAATTTCATATGACACCGCTAGAAAAAAACTGTCGTTCAAACCGAAAAGATGTTGAGATTGCAATATCCGTAAGTTGATGAACGGAATTAATTTGTTTCTCCATTTCCTTATTTGTTTTATGAATTTACGGTAAAAATATTTCTTTACTTTCACCCATTCGATACAATAAATGAAGTAATTGCATTGCAATTATAAGCATTTATGTATTAAGAATTTGGGTACCAGCAGTATATTGGATAACTGATATCCCATAGTGGGTTACACTCATAACCCTTAACTTACTTTGTACTAGATATATATATATATATATATATATATATATATATATATATATATATATATATATATATATATATTATATAATTATATAATGTATATATTATATAATGTAATAATTTGAATTCGCCTTAAATGGTCCTTTGCATACTGAATACTTGGGTGAAATTGATTAATAATTAATTTTACCCTCAATTGTGAAATTATAGATATATATATATATATAATTAATTAATAAGGTGAGAGAAATAGATACTAATTTAATAGTAATCTATTCAACACCAAGTGGCCTAGTGCTCCGAGAAACCTGGATTATTATAATATTTTATAAACATATTATAAATTTTTACAAAATAAATATAAGAGAGTGGTCACTATATGGCTCACTCTAGCACCAGTTAATCCAAAAAAATATATATATATATATATATATATATATATATATATATATATATATATATTATACATAGTGGCTGGTGGTAAATAGCTTGCTTCCCAACCACATGGTTCTGGGTTCAGTCCCACTGCATGGTACCTTGGGCAAGTGTCTTCTGCTATAGCCTCGGGCCGACCAAAGCCCTGTGAGTGGATTTGGTAGACGGAAACTGAAAGAAGCCCGTCGTATATATGTATATATATATATATATCTATATGTATGTATGTGTGTGTGTGTTTATGTGTCTGTGTTTGTCCCCCCTAGCATCGCTTGACAACCGATGCTGGTGTGTTTACGTCCCCGTCACCTAGCGGTTCGGCAAAAGAGAGACCGATAGAATAAGTACTGGGCTTACAAAAGAATAAGTCCCGGGGTCGATTTGCTCGACTAAAGGCGGTGCTCCAGCATGGCCGCAGTCAAATGACTGAAACAGTAAAAGAATATATCTATACATATATATATATATATATATATATATATATATATATATATATATAATATATATATAATATATATATATATACACGTGTGTGTGGATAAAAAAAAAACGTGTACTTACTCTGTAAAGCCCAAGTTTCTTTCTTGGCGACGGAAGAGAAAATCATTCCCGTATGGGCGCAGCACTTCGTATTGATCCCCAAAGAGGCCAACATCTCACAAATATCAATCGAAGACAGCCTCTCTGCTCTCTCCAGAAGAACCTTACTCGGTCCGGGCGCGCCGAAGCTGGGTTCGAACTCATTGTAAACAGTTTCGAGGTAACTGGCTTCTTTCGACAAGAAAGTCTTGTTCCGAATTGCGGTTAACGCCGAGGACCAGATCTCCCAATAAGGTGGGGGTTGCGGGAACTGAGAACCGACAATAGCAATTAGGGACAGTAATAGCAGAACCCGGGTCTGGAAATACAGACCCAGGAGCATAGTGGAGGGGGGAAACAACGGATTTCCAGGAGATTATGGTATTTCGTTGTTGATTCAAAACAAAAATTAGTTCTCAGTATAGCTGGGTGAGCTGGAGATCCTGTTATTACCTTTAGTATCGGCTGTTAATGGGACCGATGATAGAAGAAGAAAATAAAGGGTCAGGTGTTGATTTTAAAGGTCCTTTATTTTTCTGTCTTTAGGCCCTTCGTTGTAAAGAGGGTGAGTCGACTTTCATAGGTGTTATGGCTTCGTGTAGGTTTATTAAAGAAAGGTCTGGCCAGTCGATTGATCATAAGTCCACTCCTTGAATTAACAATAACATCCGTGGACCACAGACACAATATACTTCTCACTATTTACCGCCAGCATTCAAAATATTCGTTCGCCTCTAGAAAAAACAGGTCCGTTTAATTTCTGGTAGGGGCGAACTCCCTGATACAGAGACACATGGCGTAATTATTTCCTGGCGGGAGCACTTGGAAGGGGCCCGGAGTACAGGTGGTGGACAGCTCAGATTCGAACCCTGCGTCGCTGTAACTAAACAGTAATTGTTCCAGCACTGCCCACCAACAACTTTTTTTTATATTTTTGATTTCTTTAAAAAATAGACAAAGAAGAAATAGAATTGAATGGCCAGAGAGAGGTCTGAGGCCGTCCTTCGTAAATTGCTTGTGGTCTCATGTGTGACTGGTGGTTTTTGTGGTGATTGCTGTGTCTGTGCGCGTGTGACATATAGATATATATATATATGAGTGTGTGTGTATTTATATATTTGTTTGTGAGTGTGTGTGTACGTGAGATATATATATGTTTGTATGTATATATGTATGTGTGTGTGTATTTATATATTTGTTTGTGTGTGTGTGTGCGTGAGATATATAGATATATATATGTATGTATATATATGTGTGTGTGTGTGTGTGTATTTATATATTTGTTTGTTTGTGTGTGTCTGTGTGTGTTAATAACAATAAAAAATAAAAATAGTTTCAGGGTGAATAGGGTTAATGCGAGTGATAGCGTAAACTCAAGGCTGTTCTTACATAACGACAACCCGCTCTACAACATTGTGTATATACACACACACACACATTCACACATCATAGACCTATATCATATATACGTGTTGTGTGTGTGTGTGTGTGTGTTGTCCACTGATATCTGATAGGAAAAACAACTAGCTGTTGTTAGTGTGTGTGTATTTATACATGTGTATGCGTGTGTGTGTATATTACTGCCTGGGGGTGTGTATAACAATATTTGTACGTATATATATTACCACCTCCGCTCTATATATGATCGATCTAACCCTTTTGCCTGTCCTTGTTTGTCCCCTCTGTGTTCAGCCCCTTGTGGGTAGTAAATAAATATATATATATGATCTTAGAAATAGAAAAAACACACACATATAATATATATATATGTATATATATGTGTATGTTGTATTATATATATACACGCATTACATCATCCACCCCGATTTATACGTGTGGGAGCTTATATATGTGTGTGTGTGTGTGTTTTTACGTACCTACCCTCATCACCACAACCACCCCTTTACACGATATTAGAATGAAATATATACTAGCCACCCCGATGACATTCTGTGTGTATATATATATATATATATATATATATATATATATATATATATTGCGTATATATATATATATATACGTATGTGTGAGTGTGTGTGTGTATCTAGCTATGCATCGCCACGATCACCCCTTCGCCCGAGTCACTGAAACCAACCACCCGTCCCTCAGTTGTCAAAGCAATCCACCCGTTTCTCGGCGATAGAGAACACTGAAGGAGTGGCGGTGGAAGTAGAAGTTATAGCCGTGGTAGCAGCAGAGCTGGTGATTGTATTTGGTGGTGGGAGGTGATGAAATAACTGTGGTGACGTAGTGGTGAAAGGAGGACAGGCAGTATGAAGAGATAACGTGGTGGTGGGAGGCTTTGGCATTGTGATGGTAGTAGGAGGGGATGGCGGGAGCTATAAGAGTGATGGTGGTGGCGGCGGCGGTGATGATGAATGCTTTGATTGTGATGGCGGTGACGGCGTACACATTTATGGTGGTGGTGAATGCTTTGATAGTGATGGTGACGGCGGCGTACACAGTTATGGTGGTGGTGGTGGTGATGAATGCTTTGATTGTGATGGCGGTGACGGCGTACACATTTATGGTGGTGGTGGTGGTGATGGTAGTGATGAATGCTTTGATAGTGATGGCGACGGCGGCGCAGACATTTATGGTGGTGGTGGTGGTGGTAGTGATGAATGCTTTGATTGTGATGGCGGTGACGGCGCAGACATGTATGGTGGTGGTGGTGGTGATGAATGCTTTGATTGTGATGGCGGTTGACGGCGCAGACATGTATGGTGGTGGTGGTGATGAATGCTTTGATTGTGATGGCGGTGACGGCGCAGACATGTATGGTGGTGGTGGTGGTGATGAATGCTTTGATTGTGATGGCGGTGACGGCGCAGACATGTATGGTGGTGGTGGTGGTGATGAATGCTTTGATTGTGATGGCGGTGACAGCGCAGACATTTATGGTGGTGGTGGTGGTGGTGGTGATGAATGCTTTGATTGTGATGGCGGTGACGGCGCAGACATTTATGGTGGTGGTGGTGGTGGTGGTAGTGATGAATGCTTTGATTGTGATGGCGGTGACGGCGCAGACATGTATGGTGGTGGTGGTGGTGATGAATGCTTTGATAGTGATGGCGGTGACAGCGCAGACATTTATGGTGGTGGTGGTGGTGGTGGTAGTGATGAATGCTTTGATAGTGATGGCGACGGCGGCGCAGACATTTATGGTGGTGGTGGTGGTGGTGGTAGTGATGAATGCTTTGATTGTGATGGCGGTGACGGCGCAGACATGTATGGTGGTGGTGGTAGTGATGAATGCTTTGATTGTGATGGCGGTGACGGCGCAGACATTTATGGTGGTGGTGGTGGTGATGGTAGTGATGAATGCTTTGATTGTGATGGCGGTGACGGCGCAGACATTTATGGTGGTGGTGGTGATAGAGGCAATATCGACCATACGGAAATCATAGCTGTGGTAAAAGTTATAATAGAAAAGAGAGTTGTGATAGTGAGAGGGCCGTTTTAACATCACTATGGCAACCGCACTAGTCAATGCACTGGTCCTTGTGGTATTTATTAACGTCTGCCGTTACGTTCTGAGTTCAAATTCCGCCGAGGTCGACTTTGCCTTTCATCCTTTCGGGGTCGATAAATTAAGTACCAGTTTCGCACTGGAGGACGATATAATCGACTTAATACCTATGTCTGTCCCTGTTTGTCCCCTCTGTGTTTAGCCCCTTGTGGGTAATAAAGAAATAGGTATTTAGTCTGTCGTTACGTTCTGAGTTCAAATTCCGCCGAGGTCGACTTTGCCTTTCATCCTTTCGGGGTCGATAAATTAAGTACCAGTTTCGCACTGGAGGACGATATAATCGACTTAATACCTATGTCTGTCCCTGTTTGTCCCCTCTGTGTTTAGCCCCTTGTGGGTAATAAAGAAATAGGTATTTCGTCTGTCGTTACGTTCTGAGTTCAAATTCCGCCGAGGTCGACTTTGCCTTTCATCCTTTCGAGGTCGATAAATTAAGTACCAGTTACGCACTGGGGTCGATGTAATCGACTGAATACCTATGTCTGTCCTTGTTTGCCTTCTCTGTGTTTAGCCCCTTGTGGTTAATAAAGAAATAGGTATTTATTAACCCCAAAACGGGGTCCTCAACAGGGGGTCCGCACGACCCTCTGTGGATCCATATCAGATTTTGTTTAAATTTATCTGCAATATTCTGTTGTGTCTGGGGAGAGTAATTTTCTTTTTGTGCCTCATAATTTAACACACTCACCGGTAAAATTTCCACTTATTTCTTATTTTTATTTCCCTAAAATTTTTCGTCAAGACTATTGAAAAGGTTGCATGACGCAACGAAAATGACTCTCCCCAGACACAACAGAATATGCTTCAACACACGAACTCACATAAAGAATCTTTCAAACCAAATCCCAAAACGAAATTATCAGCAATAGTTATACATAAACTATTTTAACAACTTTTTTAAATTCAATTTTAATCATAAAAATATTTGTTTAAACATCCAATGGCTAGGAGTGTATATCCAAGTAGCCTCTAAATCGATGGTCTTCTGTGCTTATACCTATTTCTTTATTACCCACAAGGGGCTAAACATAGAGAAGGCAAAGAAGGACAGACATAGGTATTAAGTCAATTACATCGACCCCAGTGCGTAACTGGTACTTAATTTATCGACCCCGAAAGAATGAAAGGTAAAGTCGACCTCGACGGAATTTGAACTCACAACGTAACGGCAGACGAAATACCGCTATATCTCTGCTTATACCTTAAGACGGATCTGAATGATGGTTATGTTGGTGGTAATAGTTATAATAATGTGTTGGTAACTTTGTGTCTTAGAAAGTGGTCCAGAGAGGAAACAAGTTTGATATGGCGCAGACGTGGCTATGTTGTAAGAAGTTACCTTCCTAACCAAATGGTTCCGGGCTCAGTCCTACTACGTGGCCCTTTCGGCAAGGGAATTCTCTAATAGCCCCTGGACAACAAAGGCGAAGGTAAAGAATACATACACCCAGTTTAGGGTTTAGGGTGTGCGTATTCTTTAACCCCGCCACTGACCAAACCCTTGTGAGTGGATTTGGCAGACAGAAACTGAAGGAATATATATATACATGAGTAAATATATAGATGCAGAACTAGGTGGCAAAAAATATTACCCAAATACCAGAGGTAGAGTAATATGGGATCTTTTCACTTTGACCGGCAGATTTTTAAAATAATTTCTTTGTAACTAAGCACTTTTAAACTTCGTATACTGGTAGAATGTGTTTATAAAACATCTTTTCTCTTGGCTCTATTGAGAAAATTCTGTAGTTTGTAAGCTATTTCTTGTTTAATTTCTTGCATTTCGGCAATTTCAACCAATCAATGACGTCTATTGAGGTGAATACAATTTCTGCGGTTGTTTGTCGATGTGGTGTCATATCAGTTTGTCACTGTTATTTATGAGAAAAAAGATACCCTTCCCCCCACCCCTAACCCTAACCCCTATTATTAAAGCTGCAAAACCATCACAAAAAACCACTCTGAAGAGTTTCATGTTCCCGGTCGTTGGGCAGTTGCGAAACTCTGAGTAGCAGTTTTTTGTGATGTTTTAACAGCTTTAATAATAGAAAAGGATGTATAGGCGTAGGAGTGGCTGTGCAGTAAGTAGCTTGTTTACCAACCACATGGTTCTGGGTTCAGTCCCACTGCGTGGCATCTTGGGCAAGTGTCTTCTGCTATAGCCCCGGGCCGACCAAAGCCTTGTGAGTGGATTTGGTAGACGGAAACTGAAAGAAGCCCGTCGTATATATGTATATATATATATATATATGTGTATGTGTGTGTGTCTGTGTTTGTCCCCCTAGCATTGCCTGACAACCGATGCTGGTGTGTTTACGTCCCCGTTACTTAGCGGTTCGGCAAAAGAGACCGATAGAATAAGTACTGGGCTTACAAAAGAATAAGTCCCGGGGTCGATTTGATCGATTAAAGGCGGTGCTCCAGCATGGCCGCAGTCAAATGACTGAAACCAGTAAAAGAGAGCAAAGAGTAGAGTATGTGTGTGCGCACGTGTGCTTGTTTGTGCTGCCATGTCTGGTATTGGTTTGTTTACGTCCGTCTGACTTTGCAAGTTCCTTAAGAGAAGTCTACAGTTTAAAGTATTGAGGCAGCGGCCGATTTGTTTGACGCAAGCGTTCAAGGCGGTGCTCCAGCATGGCGCAACACAATGGCTAAAGCAAGCAAAAGATAAACGATAGTGCTCCCATTGACTGTGTGTGCAAGTGTGTGTATGTGTGTGTGTGCATGTATATGTGTATGTGTGTACGTGTGTGTGCATGTATATGTGTACGTGTGCACGTGTGTGTGCATGTATGTGTACATGTGCACGTGTGTATGTGTGTACGTGTGCTCGTGTGTGTGCATGTGTGTATTTCTTTGACGTCTGCTGTTTGTTTTGCTCCACCATCTGCGTCTACAGTTACAGCAGCGTCTCTAGTTTTACTCACCCTGTGCCTTCGGTGCTGACTCTTGCAACATTTTTACCATTCCACAGCAGGTTAGCTGCCGTTCTGATGCCAGATTTGAAAAACTCTTAAAATAAATACCCCCCACCCCCCCCAAAAAAACCATACATTGGGTCGTCTGGAAAGTTCTGTAACCCTTTCAAATGGAAGATAAGAAAGTCCATTTTCGGCACTTGATGCTTTGGGAACCAGACAAAAATTGCTGCAGCTTGGCTGGGTCGTCTGGAAAGTTTGTGCCGATTTACAGCAGCTTACCTTTCGACTTATTCTAGAAGATGGTTGAGTCCATAAAATAGGATTTGACTACACCTCCATTTAGAGCACAGTTTAAGCTATCTTTTCGTGGAAGAAGGTTTATGTTCCTATAACCTGTGTTGATTCTGTAACCTTTTAAAATGGAGGTTAAGAAAGTTCATTTTCGGCACTTGATATATATATATGTGTGTGTGTTTGTGTGTCTGTGCTTGTCCCCGCAACATTGCTTGACAAACGATGCTGGTGTGTTTACGTCCCCGTAACTTAGCGGTTCGGCAAAAGAGACCGATAGAATAAGTACTAGGCTTACAAAAGTAAGTCTGGTGTCGATTTCCTCGACTAAGGGTGGTGCTCCAGCATGGCCACAGTCAAATGAATGAAACAAGAAAAAGAATATATATATATTGGGTTGTCCGGAAAGTTCTTGCCGATTTATAGCAGCTTATCTATCGACTTATTTTAGAACATGGTTGAGTCCATAAAATAGGATTTGACTACACCTCCATTTAGAGCACAGTTTAAGCTATCTTTTCGTGAAAGAAGGTTTATGTTCCTATAACCTGTGTTAATTCTGTAACCCTTTAAAATGGAAGATAAGAAAGTTCATTTTCGGCACTTGATGCTTTGGGAACCAGACAAAAATTGCTGCAGCTCGGCTGGGATGTGTTATCCCACCCTCCATATTCACCAGATATTGCTCCTTCAGATTTCCACTTATTCAGGTCTCTGCAGAATAGTCTTAATGGTGAAAATTTCAATTCCTTGGATGATGTAAAAAGATACCTTGATGAATTCTTTGCCATGAAACCACCTGAATTCTGGGAAGAGGGTGTTTTCAAGTTAAAGGAAAGATGGAGACACATTGTGCAACAAAAGGGTTCACATTTGGTCTGGTTCCCAAATCATGAAGAAGAAGAAGAAGCTTATGTTTCTATGAACATTTTGCCCATGAAAGGTCGTTTCCTACTTCAAGTGAAATATTACTGTTTGTAAAGGTTAAATCCTAGTTTAGAGTGCAATATTGCTGTTTGTCACAGGATGTACAGAAATATATTCAAAGATATTCAGTTGATTCCTACTTTGAAGTGGAATATTGCTGTTTGTAACAAATCCTAGTTCACAATGCAATACTGCTGTTTGTCGTGGAGGCGCAATGGCCCAGTGGTTAGGGCAGTGGACTCGCGGTCATAGGATCGCGGTTTCGATTCCCAGACCAGGCATTGTGAGTGTTTATTGAGCGAAAACACCTAAGAGCTCTACGAGGTTCCGGTAGGGGATGGTGGTGATCCCTGCTGTACTCTTTCACCACAAATTTCTCTCACTCTTACTTCCTGTTTCTGTTGTACCTGTATTTCAAAGGGCCGGCCTTGTCACTCTCTGTGTCACGCTGAATCTCCCTGAGAACTACGTTAAGGGTACTACACGTGTCTGTGGAGTGCTCAGCCACTTACACGTTAATTTCACGAGCAGGCTGTTCCGTTGATTCGGATCAACCGGAACCCTCGTCGTCGTAACAGACGGAGTGCTTCCATTTCAAAGGGCCGGCCTTGTCACTCTCTGTGTCACGCTGAATATCCCCAAGAACTACATTAAAGGTACACGTGTCTGTGGAGTGCTCAGCCACTTACACGTTAATTTCTCGAGCAGGCTGTTCCGTTGATTCGGATCAACTGGAACCCTCGTCGTCGTAACAGACGGAGTGCTTCCATTTCGAGGGCCCGGCCTTGTCACTCTCTGTGTCACGCTGAATATCCCTGAGAACTACGTTAAGGGTACACGTGTCTGTGGAGTGCTCAGCCACTTACACGTTAATTTCTTGAGCAGGCTGTTCCGTTGATTCGGATCAACTGGAACCCTCGTCGTCGTAACCGACGGAGTGCTTCCATTTCGAGGGGCCGGCCTTGTCACTCTCTGTGTCACGCTGAATATCCCCGAGAACTACGTTAAGGGTGCACGTGTCTGTGGAGTGCTCAGCCACTTACACGTTAATTTCACGAGCAGGCTGTTCTGTTGATTCGGATCAACCGGAACCCTCGTCGTCGTAACCGATGGAGTGCTTCCATTTCAAAGGGCTGGCCTTGTCACTCTCTGTGTCACGCTGAATATCCCCGAGAACTACGTTAAGGGTGCACGTGTCTGTGGAGTGCTCAGCCACTTACACGTTAATTTCACGAGCAGGCTGTTCCGTTGATTCGGATCAACCGGAACCCTCGTCGTCGTAAACGACGGAGTGCTTCCATTTCAAAAGGCTGGCCTTGTCACTCTCTGTGTCACGCTGAATATCCCCGAGAACTACGTTAAGGGTACTACACGTGTCTGTGGAGTGCTCAGCCACTTACACGTTAATTTCACGAGCAGGCTGTTCTGTTGATTCGGATCAACCGGAACCCTTGTCGTCGTAACCGACGGAGTGCTTCCACTGCTGTTTGTCACATGGTGGACAGAAATCTGTGTAATAGTATTTCTTTGTTATCTACTTTAAAGTGGAATATCGCCGTTTCTAAGCGTTTACAATGCAATATTTACTGTTTGTGATAAATTGCACTCAAATATATACTTTATGTTAGTGTCTAGCAAGTGTCCTCCTTAACTTCATTTGCACCTGACAACCAGCTCTCCTCTCTCTTCACCTCTACTCCTTCCCACTGTTGCCAGGCAACAGATTTGCTTGATTTCACCTGAGTTACACACACACATTTACATATATATAAATATATATACACACACACACACTCATGTATACACATAGATGTCTGTGTGGTCATATACTCTTTACTCTTTTACTTGTTTCAGTCATTTGACTGCGGCCATGCTGGAGCACCGCCTTTTTAGTCGAGCAACTCGACCCCGGGACTTATTCTTTATAAGAATATATATATATATACGTGGTAAGTAGCTGGCTAACCAACCACATGGTTCCGGGTTCAGTCCCACTGCGTGGCATCTTGGGTAAGTGTCTTCTACTATAGCACCGGGCCGACCAATGCCTTGTGAGTAGATTTGGTAGACGGAAACTGAAAGAAGCCTGTCGTATATATGTATATGTATGTGTGTTTGTGTTTCTGTGTTTGTCCTCCTAGCATTGCTTGACAACCGATGCTGGTGTGTTTACGTCCCCGTCACTTAGCGGTTCGGCAAAAGAGACCGATAGAATAAGTTCTGGGCTTACAAAGAATAAGTCCTGGGGTCGATTTGCTCGACTAAAGGCGGTGCTCCAGCATGGCCGCATTCAAATGACTGAAACAAGTAAAAGAGTATATACGACAGGCTTCTTTCAGTTTCCGTCTACCAAATCCACTCACAAGGCTTTGGTCGGCCCGAGGCTATAGCAGAAGACACTTGCCCAAGATGCCACGCAGTGGGACTGAACCCGGGGAACCATGTGGTTGGTTAGGAAGCTACTTACCACACAGCCACTCCTGCACCTATGTAATTATATATGTAATTATATATCACAAGAGTCAGAGATTAAATACCTTCCTAGCCATTATAGCTACTCAAGCCTAAAATGGAATGCTGTGACTCTCAATTCATCCCCACCCCACTCACCACCATTGACATTTTTTCTTTATTTTTTTTTTATAATTAATTTTTTTTACCTGTTTCACTCATTAGACCGCAGCCATGCTGGGGCATCACCTTGAAGGAATTTTAGCCAAATGAATCAGGGCCCTAGTACTTATTTATTACTCTTCTACTTGTTTCAGTCATTTGACTGTGGCCATGCTGGAGCACCGCCTTTAGTCGAGCAAATCAACCCCGGGACTTATTCTTTGTAAGCCCAGTACTTATTCTATCGGTCTCTTTTGCCGAACCGCTAAGTTACGGGGACGTAAACACACCAGCATCGGTTGTCAAGCAATGCTAGGGGGATAAACACAGACACACAAACATATACACACACATACACATATATATATATATATATACATATATACGACAGGCTTCTTTCAGTTTCCGTCTACCAAATCCACTCACAAGGCATTGGTTAGCCCGGGGCTATAGCAGAAGACACTTGCCCAAGGTGCCGCGCATGCAGTGGGACTGAACTCAGAACCATGTGGTCGGTGAGCATGCTACTTACCACACGGCCACTCCTACGCCTATTTTTTTACCTGTTTCACTCATTAGACCGCAGCCATGCTGGGGCACCACCTTGAAGGAATTTTAGCCAAATGAATCAGGGGCCGAGTACTTGTGTGTGTGTACATATGTGTGTATGTATGTGTATGTGTGAGTGTATGCCTGTGTGTGAATTGAGAGATTCAGTTTGAATGTGAATGAAGCTAGAAGAATATCTATATAATAGTAAAATAATGAAATTATTGTATACAGTGCTCAGGTGCCCCACAACTTGTCAGAAAGTGCATATAAAGTATATGCAGTAATGTACAAATGTCTGGAGAGCGAACAGTGTATGAGTCAGATACATGCTTGTGTGTGTATGGAGGGGAGAAGATCAGGTGTAGTGTTGGCGAATCTCAGAAAGCATGAAAGTTTTGAAGGATGCAGTGCTCCGACAACTAACAACTGATGCCGGCAGTTTGTTCCATGCTTCAGCGTGTGTATGGAGGGGAGAAGATCAGGTGTAGTGTTGGCGAATCTCAGAAAGCATGAAAGTTTTGAAGGATGCAGTGCTCCGACAACTAACAACTGATGCCGGCAGTTTGTTCCATGCTTCAGCGTGTGTATGGAGGGGAGAAGATCAGGTGTAGGTGTTGGTGAATCTCAGAAAGCATGGAAGTTTTGAAGGATGCAGTGCTCCGACAACTAACAACTGATGCCGGCAGTTTGTTCCATGCTTCAGCGTGTGTATGGAGGGGAGAAGATCAGGTGTAGGTGTTGGTGAATCTCAGAAAGCATGGAAGTTTTGAAGGATGCAGAGCTCCGACAACTAACAACTGATGCCGGCAGTTTGTTCCATGCTTCAGCGTGAGTATGGAGGGGAGAAGATCAGGTGTAGTGTTGGCGAATCTCAGAAAGCATGAAAGTTTTGAAGGATGCAGTGCTCCGACAACTAACAACTGATGCAGGCAGTTTGTTCCATGCTTCAGCGTGTGTATGGAGGGGAGGAGATCAGGTGTAGTGTTGGCGAATCTCAGGAAGCATGGAAGTTTTGAAGGATGCAGTGCTCCGACAACTAACAACTGATGCAGGCAGTTTGTTCCATGCTTCAGCGTGTGTATGGAGGGGAGAAAATCAGGTGTAGTGTTGGCGAATCTCAGGAAGCATGAAAGTTTTGAAGGATGCAGTGCTCCGACAACTAACAACTGATGCCGGCAGTTTGTTTCATGCTTCAGCGTGTGTATGGAGGGGAGAAAATCAGGTGTAGTGTTGGCGAATCTCAGGAAGCATGGAAGTTTTGAAGGATGCAGTGCTCCGACAACCAACAACTAATATCACAGAGAAGAAAAGCTTTACGGAATCCTGGTGACTGTGATGGCCCCGAGAAGGGCACAAGTGAAGTGGGAGACCCATTTGTCACCGTTTCTGTTGGCATCTGAATAGGCCATATGCCCAAGGAGAAATGAAAGATTAAGTTTCAAATCTGAACCAGGGCGAGACTGTGACTACAGATTTAGGTTAACTCATTCTGTACGTATGTATTGTAGTCTCTCAATCAGTAAACTGCGCAGTTAACAAGCTTATTCAAGATTCATATACATAATAGGTGTAGGAGTGGCTGTGTGGTAAGTAGCTTGCTAACCAACCACATGGTTCCGGGTTCAGTCCCACTGCAGGGCACCTTGGGCAAGTGTCTTCTACTATAGCCTCGGGTCGACCAAAGCCTTGTGAGTGGATTTGGTAGACGGAAACTGAAAGAAGCCTGTCGTATATATATATATAGACGCAAGAGTGGCTGTGTGGTAAGTAGCTTGTTTACCAACCACATGGTTCCGGGTTCAGTCCCACTGCGTGGCACCTTGGGCAAGTGTCTTCTACTATAGCCTCGGGCCGACCAATGCCTTGTGAGTGGATTTGGTAGACGGAAACTGAAAAAAGCCCGTCGTATATATGTATATATATATATATATATGTATGTGTGTGTTTGTGTGTCTGTGTTTGTCCCCCTAGCATTTCTTGACAACCGATGCTGGTGTGTTTACATCCCCGTTACTTAGCGGTTCAGCAAAAGAGACCGATAGAATAAGTACTGGGCTTACAAAAAGAATAAGTCCCGGTGTCGAGTTGCCTGATTAAAGGCGGTGCTCCAGCATGGCCGCAGTCAAATGACTGAAACAAGTAAAAGAGTATAATGCTTAATTTCCGTTATAATTGACTCTAATTATTTCAGGAAATATCAAACGGATTTCAATGAAATCTGTTTTTCAGTTGTTATTTCGGTCAAAGTAATAAGTATTTGTGAATTTTCTGACAATTTCATTTACTCTCTCTCTCTTTTACTCTTTTACTTGTTTCAGTCATTTGACTGCGGCCATGCTGGAGCACTGCCTTTAGTCGAGCAAATCGACCCCGGGACTTATTCTTTGTAAGCCTAGTACTTATTCTATCGGTCTCTTTTGCCGAACCGTTAAGTTACGTGGACGTAAACACACCAGCATCGGTTGTCAACTGATGTAAGGGGGACAAACACCGACACACACACAAAACACACATCCATATATATATGTACATATATCTATATATCTATCTATATGCTCTTTTACTTGTTTCAGTCATTTGACTGTAGCCATGCTGGAGCACCGCCTTTATTCGAGCAAATCGACCCCCAGGATTTATTCTTTGTAAGCCTAGTACTTGTTCTATCGGTCTCTTTTTGCCGAACCGCTAAGTTACGGGGACATAAACACACCAAGATGTCCTCATCTTATTTGTTGTTAACACGTTTCAGTTGATATACCCTCCAAACTTCATCAGGTGTCTTGGGGAAATTTCGAACCTGGGTTCTCATTCCTGAGGGATTTTTTGATGTTATTACTCTTTTACTTGTTTCAGTCATTTGACTGCGGCCATGCTGGAGCACTGCCTTTAGTCGAGCAAATCGACCCCGGTACTTATTCGTTGTAAGCCTAGTACTTATTCTATCGGTCTCTTTTGCTAAGTGATGGGGACATAAACACACCAGCATCGGTTGTCAAGCAATGCTAGGGGGACAAACACAGACACACACATACCTCATTATCATCATCATCATCGTTTAACGTCCGTTTTCCATGCTAGCATGGGTTGGACGGTTCGACCAGGGATCTGGGAAGCCAGAAGGCTGCACCAGGCCCAGTCTTATCTGGCAATGTTTCTACAGCTGGATGCCCTTCCTAACGCCAACCACTCCATGAGTGTAGTGGGTGCTTTTTACGTGCCAGGCGAGGCTGGCAACGGTCAAGGTTGGATTGGTGCATTTTACGTACCACCGGCACGGAAGCCAGTCTAGTCGGTGCTGGCATCGGCCACCACGACGGGCAAGTTTCTTACTCTACTGCCATGCCTGCATCTATGTTTGCTTACTTTTAACGAATATCTGGCACCACCTGCAGCTCCTTGGATTCTGAAAACACATCAACTTGTTTTGGGATTTAGTTTGCAAGATTCTTCATATGAGTTCCAAAACTATTGAAAAGGTTGCAAGACGCAACGAAAATTTTAGGGAAATAAAAATAAGAAATAAGTGGAAATTTTACCGGTGAGTTTGTTAAATTATAAGGCACAAAAAGAAAATGACTCTCCCCGGTACAACAGAATATGCTCCAATTCTTTTACACGTTTCAACCCTAAGGTTGTGGCCATGCTGGAGCGCCGCCAAAGTAATCATCCTTTCAATGGCCAATCTTATGAGATTTTAGGAAAATAAAAATAAGAAATAAGTGGAAATTTTACCGGCAAGTGTGTTAAATTATAAACCACTAAAAGAGAATGACTCTCCCCAGACACAAGAGAATATCAACTTGTCTTTTCTTCATGGCATATCCGTGAGTGAAAATGTAAAGAGTTCCCGGGGCTAGGAACTTGCTTCTGGAAGTAGCCCAGGCACAGCAGACATGGTTAAGTTACTGTCTTTGCAATACTGTCAACGAAAGATGTAAAAACGTCAAACAACCATATACACATTTGTGTGTGTGTGTGTATGTATGTATGTGTGTGTGTGTGCTTAATTGAAAACATGACTACGTTACAGTTTTATATCTTTTATTAGAATTTATTTTTCTATATTTTCATGTGAGTCTGTTGCAGTTTTTTTTTTCGTTTGGAACAAGAAATAACCCAGATTCATTTTATTCTCCTATTTTCAGACGAGTCTTTTACAGTTTGTTCAAAACAATAATCTCCCTAAATCTGTCATCAGCCTTTCTAGACTCACTCAGCCACATCTTCAGGCTGTGAGGTGAAATTGGTCTGTAAGAAACAGCCTTGTTTATGATAGACTTACATTGTGCTGACGATAGGTTTGTGTTGAATTTATTATTGACAAAATGTGTTCAACCCCTTCTTTACCATATTCCTGGAGAAATACACTGACTTTTTTTCCAATTAATTTTGAAAATACCGAAGAATTTGGTAAAATAATTTTGTCATGATTTCAGCGAATGTTTGGAACATTAATTAAAATGAAATTTTGATGGAAAGTTTTGCTTTATATTACTTTAAATATCACTTTGAAACAAGAAGTTTATATCACAGAATTAGTGATGGTCTCAGAGAGGTTTGGTTAAGACAAACATGATGGAATCTAGATGACATGACTAGAATATTTCTGTTGAATTATGCTGCCTTTGTTCCGATCGATTTTTAAAAGTTTGAAGAATTTAGCAAAATAATTTTGTCCTTAATTAATTAATCTGGTGTTTGGAACATAAATTAACATAAATTAATACGGACTTTTGCCAGAAATTTTTAATGTCGATCACTTTAAGATAGGAAGTTTGAATCATAGAACCAGCGGGGTTAAGCCTAGCTGAAACAGGGGTCGGTCTATTATTGGTCAAACATGGCTGAAATGGGGGTCGATCAGTGGATGGTTAAATATGGCTGAGATAGGAGTCGCTCCATTGTTGGCCCAAAATGGTTGAAATAGGATCAGTCCACTAAAATAGGGTCAAATATGGCTGAAAAGGAGGTTGGTCCGTTGATGGTCAAATATGGCTGAGATAGGAGTCGCTCCATTGTTGGCCTAAAATGGTTGAATTAGGGGACAATCCATTGTGGATCAAACAGAGCTAAAATAGGATCAGTCCACTAAAATAGGGTCGAACATAGCTAAAATGGGGGTCGGTCCATTGATGGTCAAATATGGCTGAGATAGGAGTCGCTCCATTGTTGGCCAAAAATGGTTGAAATAGGGGACAGTCCATTGCAGATCAAACAGAGCTAAAATAGGGTCAAATATGGCTGAAATAGGGGTCAATTTATTGTTGATCAACCTGAGCTAAAACAGGGTTGGTCCATTGATGGTCAAACATGGTCAAATGTGGCTCAGATGGATTGGTATGAAAAGGGTTAAAGAAGCTATCAAGCAACATGACCAAACCAGACCCACCCACATCTGCTGAAAGTCCCTATAAACAGTACCCAGGGGGGCCATCTACTACCCATGTTGATCAACCTGAGATAAAACAGGGTTGGTCCACTGATGGTCAAACATGGTCAAATGTGGCTCAATTGGGGGTTGGTCCCTTGTAGTCGAATATGGCTGAAATAGGTGTCAGTCCATTTTTGGTCAAACCTGGCAAGAGGATGATTCTGGCTACCACCACTGTCCAAAACACGGCTAAAGGTAAATCTGTCTATCATTGGTCAGGAATCGCTGGAAAATAAAATATGAAGAATGGTCAACATTATATGTTTGTGTGTGTGTGTATTGTTTATATATATATATATTTAAGTAGGTGAATGAATTATTCTATGTTTATCATCAGCATGGAAAATTCGTTTAACCGAAACCTGGGTAGCAAATTCACATCAGAAAACACGGTTGAAGCGACCTGTCAAGGGTAGAAACTCCGGGTTCATGTGTAAAAATTTGTCTGTTGTATCTGAATTAATGAAAGAATGGAGTCGAACGAAGATGTTAACAAAATTCCTTTACTTTGTAGGCAATCATCGAAATTTTTGTTTGTCTTGTTGTCGAGAGAGGCTCCCTTTCTTTGCTGATGAGAAGATTGCATGATGCACCCTTTATTCCTTAGGAATAAGAACATGCTGTCTTCGAAACATGTGTTGAGAGTAAAGGAATTTTGTTAACATCTTCGTTCGACTCCATTCTTTCATTTATTTATATATATATATATATATATATACATATATATATATATATTAGAAGGTCTGGAGATGATGTACAGGTATTTTATATTAGAAGAAATGAGGTACTCAGAAATTTGGATGGTTTTATATTTACAGATATTTATTTGTATATTACATGTTTTTATACATCATATAACTTATATATCATATATTAGCGCTTTCTCCCATTCTGGTGGAGTTTTCAAATTGAACTAAGTTCCTGAGGAAAAATTTTGACCATTTTGGAAGCATTCCGTCGGTTACGACGACGAGGGTTCCGGTTGATCCGAATCAATGGAACAGCCTGCTCGTGAAATTAACGTGTAAGCGGCTGAGCACTCCACAGACATGTGTACCCTTAACGTAGTTCTCGGGGATATTCAGCGTGACACAGAGTGTGACAAGGCCGGCCCTTTGAAATGGAAGCACTCCGTCGGTTACGACGACGAGGGTTCCGGTTGATCCGAATCAACGGAACAGCCTGCTCGTGAAATTAAC
>NW_021833936.1:70000-73949 GCF_006345805.1 Octopus sinensis | reverse complement strand
ATTTGCATATATATGTATGTATGTATGTATGTATGTATGTATGTATGTATGTATGTATGTATGTGTGTGTGTGTGTATGCATGTATGTATACGTACATGTGCATCTGAAACCGTGGTCGTATGATTGTCTATATGAATATGTGGGGGAACATTTTCTTTGTAGTTATATCTGTTGATAAGCTATTTGTTGTTCTGCAAAACTATGGTAGCTCTCTTGAGGTTCCGATTTCAATTCCACTAAAAGGCATCTTTGACAAGCGTCCTTTTTTACCATAACCTTGGATCAACCCAAGATTTGTCGCCGAAAATGAGCAAATGGAAACTGTTCGGCATCTCAGGGTATATATACTCTTACTCTTTTACTCTTTTACTTGTTTCAGTCATTTGACTGCGTCCATGCTGGAGCACCGCCTTTAGTCGAGCAAATCGACCCCGGGACTTATTCTTTTTGTAAGCCCAGTACTTATTCTATCGGTCTCTTTTGCCGAACCGCTAAGTGACGGGGACGTAAACACACCAGCATCGGTTGTCAAGCAATGCTACAGGGACAAACACACACACACAAACACATACACATACACATACATATACATATACTAATATATATATAATATATATATATATATATATACCTATATCGACAGGCTTCTTTCAGTTTCCGTCTACCAAATCCACTCACAAGGCATTGGTCGGCCCGGGGCTATAGCAGAAGACACTTGCCCAAGATGCCACGCAGTGGGACTGAACCCGGAACCATGTGGTTGGTTAGCAAGCTACTTACCATACAGCCACTCCTGCGCCTAGATAATTTATTTTATTTTATTTTATTATATTTAGTTTCAGCTCACAAGCTGTGGCCATGCTGGGGCACCGCCATTTGGTGTTGCTACATGATTTTACTTCACGAATGCTTTTTTAGTAAATGCCATCTGGTGCATGAGAGAGTTCGATGCAGCTGCCCTCATCTGCACCTCCTGCCGTGGAGTTGGTTCATCTGGGACACCTGACAAGAAAAGATCCAGTTTCATTTTAAAGTTTCATTTTAAAGACATCTGCATCCACCCCCATGCACCCTATTTGCATCTCAAAGAGTCAGCCTTGTCGGGTTTTGTGTTCCATTGACTCAGCCTGATAGTTGAAGTAAGGGTTGCATATGCGCTTTGAATGCTCATCTGTTCCCGTGGGCATTTAATGAAGACTAGCAGTATCGCCCGGCGTTGCTCAGGTTTGTAAGGGAAATAACTATAAAGCATTTTTAGAGAGTTATAGCCAAAAAATAGCAAAAAAATGGAAAAAAATGATGGTAAATTTTTTTTGATAGTTAAAAAAGGTGGAGTTGCGTCCCCTACACAGTTTGTGGTTTGTGTCCTGATTCCCGACCCCATGTCGAATTTATCGTTTTTTTCAGAACTGGGGGAACTTTTCAAAATTTTCGCTGCGTTAGTTTAGTTTTGATTATGACATTGGGCTATGTGTGTGTCAAGTTTCACAGAATCGGTTGAAATTGAAAGCCGTGGTCAGGGTGAGGGTACAACCAACAGAAACACAACACAGACAAACTGCCGTTATATACAGAAGAGAGATGTGGCTGACTTGTGGATCTCCGTCGATTTCGACGATGATTATTCCAGTTGATCGACCGACTTAACTGCCAGCTTGTTGGCAGAGAATTATCGTATGAAGTAGATGAACGTTTTTTCACAGTCGCATGTGACTCTAACGTAATTCTCGGGTAGAATCAGTGTGACACCGTATGTGACGAAACTCGACCCTTTGATGTGTGTGTGTGTGTGTGTGTGTGTCTAGTTGCGTGTTTGTGTGTGGTTGTATGAGTATGTATAAACAGATATGTATGCATGCATGTCTGTCTGTCTGTCTGTCTATCTATCTATCTATCTATCTATCTATATATAATATATATATGTACGTATGTGTGTATATATATGTATATATATATACATGTATGTATGTATATATATATATATATATATATATATATATATATATATATCTAGTATATGTTATATATATAGTATATCTATTATATATATATATATATATAATATATAAATACGTATTTATATATATATACATATATATACATGTGCTTGTGTGTCTGCGTGTGTGCTTGTGTTTGTACGTTTGTATGGATGTATGTGTGTATATGTGTTTGTGTGTGTGTGTGTGTGTGTATGTGTATTCACAGACATAGAGACTTCGATACATTTCTCATTACATGCATACCCACATAAGTGAACTAAATGAGCACGAATACTTTGTCTGTCTACATATCATTGATATGTAAGAACGAAGAGCAGTATGGTATATATCTGTATATGTGATGCGTATGCATGTACGCTGTGTACCTATGTACCTATTGTTATATGAATATGTTGACATGTTAGTCTGTCAGTATGTTGCTTGCATATGCTTTCCTATTGCAAATGTGATCTTGAAATATCATTGATTTGTCTTAAGATGTTCGCCTCTATTGGCGGCTGTTACGACGCCTGCAGAGTTTATCCGTAGCTCATCGGCAGGGCCGTGTCAAGTGCAAATGTGGAGTCTTTTTTTTTTTAAATTTTTTTTTTGCGAGCATTCAAAATATTTATTTGTACATATATGTAAAAGGAGAAGGCAGGCAGCCATTAAGAAATAGCAAATCTGAAGTGTTTTCTGGAGTGCATTATGCTTACGCTTCAAGCATGTTTGTTTTTGTTGTAGTTGTTGCTGCTGTGCTACCGTTGTTTATATTGTTCAATGATAATGCTCTTTGCTATGCTATCTACTGGGTGGTTGGTCTCACCGCTGTTACGTGTAACCTATTCAAAAGTAGTTTTAGCAGTGTGTTGTTCAAAAATGGTCTTGGCGGAGTCCCAAGTTCGATACCATTGCATGGCATAAAAGGCGGTGAGCTGGCAGAATCGTTAGCATGCCGGGCAAAATGCTTAGCGGTATTTCGTCTGCCGCTACGTTCTGAGTTCAAATTCCGCCGAGGTC
The DNA here is from genome assembly GCF_006345805.1 of Octopus sinensis. NCBI lineage: Eukaryota > Metazoa > Mollusca > Cephalopoda > Octopoda > Octopodidae > Octopus > Octopus sinensis. The sequence continues at coordinate 70,949 of NW_021833936.1, read as the reverse complement.
GACTTTGCCTTTCATCTTTTCGGGGTCGATTAAATAAGTACCAGTTACGCACTGGGGTCGATATAATCGACTTAATCCGTTTGTCTGTCCTTGTTTGTCCCCCCTCTGTGTTTAGCCGCTTGTGGGTAGTAAAGAAATAGATACCATTGCATGGCATTTACTTTTACTATAGCTTCGGGTCATTCCATACTTTATAAGTGAAATTGGTTAAATAGAAAATAATAATAAAAAAAAAAACTGTGTAGAAGCTCGCTGATTGGACTGTCTGTATTTGAAAGGCCCAGCCTTGTACCAAAGAGATTTCTCATTGGTTCGGCCCGAGAATTACGTTAAAAGTACATGTGTTCTGCGATATTCAACAATTTACAAGCTAATTCGATGAGTAACTCAGTTGATCGAACTGTGTTAAATTAATCATCGTTGAAAGTGACGGAGGATCCATATATATATATATATATATTAGCTATGCAGTATTAGTAGCAATTTTGGCCCTGAGTTAATGCAGCGAGCTGGCAGAAACGTTAGCATGTCGGTCGAAATGCTTAGCGGTATTTCGTCTGCCGCTACGTTCTAAGTTCAAATTCCCCTGAGGTCGACTTTGCCTTCCATCCTTTCGAGGTCGATTAATTAAGTACCAGTTACGCACTGGGGTCGATGTAATCGACTTAATACCTATGTCTGTCCTTGATTGTCCCCTCTATGTTTAGCCGCTTGTTGGTAATAAAGAAATAGGTATTTCGTCTGCTGCTACGTTCTAAGTTCAAATTCCGCTGGGGTCGACTTTGCCTTCCATCCTATCGGGGTCGATTAAATAAGTACCAGTTACGCACTGGGGCCGATATAATCGACTTAATCCGTTTGTCTGTCCTTGTTTGTTCTCTCTGTGTTTAGCCCCTCGTGGGTAGTAAAGAAATAGGCATTTCGTCTGACTTTATGTTCTGAGTTCAAA
>NW_021833936.1:60000-65000 GCF_006345805.1 Octopus sinensis | reverse complement strand
CCTTGTGAGTGGATTTGGTAGACGGAAACTGAAAGAAGCCTGTCGTATATATGTATATATATATATGTGTGTGTGTATGTGTTTGTGTGTTTGTGTTTGTCCCCCTAGCATTGCTTGACAAACGATGCTGGTGTGTTTATGTCCCCGTTAGTTAGCGGTTCGGCAAAAGAGACCAATAAAATAAGTACTGGGCTTACAAAAGAATAAGTCCTGGGGTCGAGTTGCTCGATTAAAGGCGGTGCTCCAGCATGGCCGCAGTCAAATGACTGAAACAAGTAAAAGAGAAAAAGAGAAAGAGACGGAGTGCTCCTACTACTACATGACCACCAGCAGTCTCTTATTGTTGGAGTTACTTCCCTTCCTTTCGACTATTTACTTCTGCTTGTTACAGCGCTCGTATAGCCTTGAAAGAAACGAAAATCAAAGAGGTAATTAAAAATTTTAACACATACACAAATCCGAGCATTACTTTTAATTAACTTTAACTAGGAAAGAAGATAGGAGGACATAATAAGAAGTTTTATATAAAGAATCAACTACGCTTTCGATTTCCATTATGGAACGAAATCGAAGACATAATCAAGATTTTTAACATGAAACAATGTTATGAAAATTCATAAATTTATGCATCAAAATAGAAAATAACAACGTTAATGAAATGTGGAATTTTCAAGGGGTCCCGTTCATAATAATAGTGATAATCCTTTCTACAATGGGCTCAAAGCCTAAAATTTTGGGGGTAGGAGTCTAGACGATTAGATCGACCCCAGTGCTTAACTGGTAATTATTTCACTGACCCCGAAAGGACGAAAGACGAAGTAGACCTCGGTAGAATTTGAACTCGGAACGTAAATAACCCATAAGAAATGGTAGTTTATCTGGCATAGTAACAATTCTGCTGCCTTAATAATAATAATAAAATAATAATAATAATAATAATAATAATAATAATAATGGGTCCATGAATAAGGGTTCTTTAAGGATGTTGAATGAAACACCCATGTTTCCAGAGATAAATTATTCAAACCTCAAAGAATTCCTCTCAACACATGGCTATGATGCTCCCCCACTATTTCTGCTTGTGTTCAGAGATGTACATATCATCAGCCACTAAGGGAATGCTCATCTGGTTAAGATCAAACAACTAACAAGCAAATTTGTGGTATTGAGCAGAATATTTGTTGTAGCCCATCTTTTATAGCAAGACAAAACAATGTACATGATAACACTTCCAGAAGCAATGTACATGATAACAGATCAGAAGCCATGAGAGTCACTGTCTGGGCATAATAATAATAATGATAATAATAATAATAATAATAATAATAATAATAATAATAATAATAATAATAATAATAATAATAATAATAATAATAATGATAATAATAATAATAATAATGATGATGATGATGATGATGATGATGTGCAGTATCAGGCAGTGGCTCTCATGGCTTCTGATCTTAACTGATTGGATGTGTTATCATGTACATTGTTTTGTCTTGGTATAAAAGATGGGCTACAGCAAATATTCTGCTCAATACCACAGATTTGCCTGTCAGTTGTTTGAACTTAACCTGTTGACCATGTCCCTTAGTGGCTGACGATACGTGCATCTCTGATCACGAGCAGAAGTAGTAGGGGAGCATCATAGCCGTGTGTTGAAAGAAATTCTTAGAGGTTTGGATAATTCACCTTTGGAAACATGCGTGGTTCGTTCAACATCCTTAAACAATCCTTATTCAGGCACCTTTTGAGCGGGATGGGTTACGCGACCAGAAGAAAATTCTAACTGGGCCCCACCTGCAAGGTCATGCGCTGTTTATCTTGATATGAGATAACCATGTCGCGCACATATGGTTGTGATACATGTGCCTGGTGTATCCTTATCAGGTGGGTAGTCATGATGGGTATACTGGGCTTCGTATATTTTACCCCAGTGTCACTTTGAAGGCATGCACTGCTCTCTCACTCAATAATAATAATAATAATAATAATAATAATAATAATAATAATAATAATTTCAAAAGTTGGCACAAGACCAGTAAATTTGGGGTAGTGATAAGTCGATTACATTGACCCTAGTGTTTGACTGGTACTTATTTCCTCGACCCCGAAAGGATGAAAGACAAAGTCGACCTCGGCGGAATTTGAACTCGGAACGTATATAGCCAGAAGAAAATGCAGCTAAGTATTTTCTCAGGTGTATTAACGGTCCTGCCACCTTGCCGCTTTTCATATTTGGTGTTTGTTGCTCTTCTATTATATTTGGTGTTTGTTGAAATAACTCGACTATAATAATAATAATAATAATAATAATAATAATAATAATAATAATAATAATAATAATAATAATAATGAAATTATTGTATACAGTGCTCAGGTGCACCACAACTTGTCAGAAAGTGCATATAAAGTACATGCAGTAATGTAAAAATGTCTGGAAAGCGAACAATGTATGAGTCAGATACATGCTTGTGTGTGTATGGAGGGGAGAAAATCAGGTGTAGTGTTGGCAAATCTCAGAAAGCATGGAAGTTTTGAAGGACTATGACTGAGCAGACTTATGATCGAAGGCACTGCTCCAGCTGGTTTTATTATTATAGTTTTCTTTACGTTCTGAGTTCAAATTCCGACGAGGATGACTTTGCCTTTCCTCCTTCTCTGCTCTAAATTTCAGGTCTTGTGCCTATAGTTTTTTTTTTACTGCGGCCATGCTGGATCACCGCCTTTAGTCGAGCAAATCGACCCCAGGGTTTATTCTGTGTAAGCCTAGTACTTATTCTATCGGTCTCTTTTGCCGAACCGCTAAGTTACGGGGACGTAAACACACCAGTATCGGTTGTCAAGCGATGTTGGGGAGGACAAACACGGACACACAAACATATACACACATACACACATATATATATATAAATATACGACGGGCTTCTTCTAGTTTCCGTCAACCAAATCCACTCACAAGGCTTTGGTCAGCCCGAGGCTTTAGTAGAAGACACTTGCCCAAGGTGCCACGCAGTGGGACTGAACCCGGAACCGTGTGGTTGGTAAACTAGCTACTTACCATACAGTCACTCCTGCGCCCTAATAGTAGAAAGTATTTTTATTGTTTTCTTTAGAACAGTGTACCCCCGACTACACAGTTCATTGCATCCATTTTAAAGACAGTGATTTGAGGGAGATCTGGCTGATATTTCTAACAGGCCAATTGACCGCCTAGAAGCTTCTTCGTCTGTCTCGTTTTGGTATGTGTTATTTGGCGATTGGTTAATGCAGCGTGATGTGTAAGATTGTATTGAAACAGTATGTAGAATGATATGCTGAATGATAATGCATATTGCGTGTAGAGTGGCATTCCTTTATTCCTTTATGTGTTAATGTCCAAAGGCTGTGGCCATACTGAAGCAACGCTATTAAACTGTTTTCTCATCGCCTGCTCCAATTGAAATCCAGACCTCCTGTAAATTGTTCTGTTGGGTTAACCACAAAACAAGTTGTCATTTGGTGCGTGGAGTGTTTATACTTAATGTGGCCTGAGTGATAAAACTGTGTATGTAGAGTGCTGTGTTGTAAGACGAAAGATGGTTTGTATGTAGTGTTATATGGAGAGCTGTATTGAAAGATAAAATATAGTGTTGTGGTGAGTATTATAGCAAGTGTTACATTGAAGATGTTATATGAGGTGTAGAGAATTATACGAAGCGTTGTGCGTAACATTATTTGAAGGAGAGAAAATTCTGGAAATGTATTATAGTTAAGTGATATATATAGGAGTGAATATCACCAGCTGGTATATTACAGTTGGATTTCCTTTCCACCGATGAAAATAAATAAAAAAAAACAAAAAACAAAAAGAACCAATCAATTAAGTAATCAATATCTATTTACTTTACGCAAGTGTGATAAATAGAGCCAATTGCTTGACTATCCCAAATCAGATCCATCCATCAGCAATGATTAGGATTATCAATGCAGTATGTGCATACGTGTGCGTGCGCGCGTGTGTATGTGCGCGTGTGTGTGGGAATATGCGTTATATACCGTGACAATACCTAATCTATTGGTGACTTTCTCTTTTATAGTTACACATCGTTGGCTTCTTACTTAAGAACAGCTAGAACAGTGTTATGTAACTCAGTGGTTTGTCGATTAATGATAGTCTCTTTACTATCAGTAATTGCTTTGTGGTCGCAGTTAAGTGATTTACATTTGTCCAAACATCGCTGCCGTGTAGTGCCAGGTCAGCCCTAATCGGAGATCCATGGTTCAAGGCACTCCAGCCACGACTGTACCGTCTTTTTCCTGATATAAAACTAAAAAAAAGCTCCATTTTTTTATTAAATGGCAGGCTGTAATTTGAGGGTAACTCAACTACCATTTCTAACGGATTGAGTGATCACATAAAGGCACCTTCATTGACCGATGTCCAGAACTTGTTGCTGTTTGTTTGTTTGTTTGTTTGTTGAGGGATGCGGTCTTCGTCCCAGAGCTCGCAAGATCGCGCCTCGGGATTGTCTGTAGTGGGAGAAGTCCGAAACGTGGTCCTTTGCTATTCGTAAGACCCGCAGAAGAGAGAGCAGGTCAACCCCCGACACCGAGAGCATCGACGGATGGATGAATGCGCATCCAGGCTCAGCGGTTGCGTAGGAAGTCGGGGACAATAAACAGGAAGAAAGAATGAGAGAAAGTTGGAGCGAAAGAGTACAACAGGGGTCGCCACCACCTTCTGCCGGAGCCTCGTGGAGCTTTAGGTGTTTTCGCTCAATAAACACACACGACGCCCGGTCTGGGAATCGAATCCGCGAGTCCGCTGCCCTAACCACTCAGCCATTGCGCCTCCACTGTTGTTGCTGTTCAGCCTTAACTCGGCCCTGACTAAGAATATCCCTGACAGAAAAGTTTCACGCCATGACCATCTCGCCTTTTCTCGGGTATACAGTACTCTTATCGGACGATGATATAGAAGTTCTTTCATTGGCTCGTTTATCCAAACCTGTGAGCAA